>NC_091123.1:39171317-39426317 GCF_040183065.1 Periplaneta americana
TACTGTATAAATTAGGTGTGAAATACATTAAAGGTGATATGTTACAGTTGTATGAACACTAATAAGTGCAATAAGTTTATTGAAGATGTTAGTCAGACATGTTTCGGGAGATGCTTCTCCATCTTCAGTGACTGATTACAACGACTGCAAAACGAAAACAATTATGATTAATAACTTGATTAGTTATATTTCAAAAATTAAAAAGTTACAAATGGGAAAATAGAAAGATTATCTCAAATTATGATACTTTGTAAACATCTTTCATTGAATGGAAAAGTTAAAAATAAAAAATATAATTGATTTGTGAAAAAGCAATATGTGTTATATCTTCTGTATATGCAAGTGATAACTAAAATTATATAAGAAATTGTAATAATGTATAATAAAATTGAATAAAAGTATGAAAATTGAATTGACATTTAAAAATTGAAAAGTTAAAATCTTATGATGTATATACATTTTTCTGATAAAAAATTAACACAGACCATATTTAAAAATAAAGATAAAAGAAGAATGGACAAAATTGCAACTTGGATGAATGACTCACCGATGTGATTCAGTTGTTCGAACTGTGTTCTTGCTTCGAAACGAAAGCAGTGATGATGATAATGAATATCGTCGTTGTTCCTGCAATAACTCCTATATGCAACATATAAAATGTTTCAGTAGGAAGAAAAAACACAGTTATTCTTTCTATGGCAGTGGTACATAGAAGATTGTGAATTTTTACATTTTCGAAAGAAAGAAATATAATTACTAGAGCATTCATTTTTAGCCCCTTACCTTTTAGTTGTGTGCACATGGAGTTCACGTCGTTGATTGTTGGTATCAGATCGAAGGGGTAGAGTACGCGCTGGGACACACTGGACACGTACACTCGCATTTATATAAAGGTAACATTCCGAGTCCTTAACCTGATTGTCAGTAGAGCTGGACCATTGTTCATTGCCTATCCTGGTGAACAAATTTACGTGGTAAATATGTTTCTTCGAATCACAATGTTGTTCCAAGTACTTACTTTTACTTCCCCTTATTGACGTCTTACACAGAACACATATTATAGAGTCGACATGTGACATATGTTCATTTCCAAAGTCCTCCACAATCTTATTCAAACGATCCTGTAAAGAAAGTTTTGCCTTCGGCATTGTAAATGCACTGATCTCGTACAGGGACATCATTTTATTTTTACTTCAATTTTTATTGTACCTGAGATTTTGAATGTACTTCCTCCGCCCCTTCTACTAATGAAGTTCAACCGTCCTGCACACAGATCCAAGACCGTATGTACAGTCACAGTAGCCTTACAGTCATAGTAAACAGTACGTTCCAAAAATATGTTCGCGTGTTGCAGTGACGAAAGAGCTTTCAATACTGAATCATTTTCGCACAGGTACTGTCGTCCATTTGCCTACGTCGTATTCCGGTTTCCCCACCTGCTTTTATTCGCCAGCTAGTGGCAGGGCTGTCGTCTTAGCTCTTTTGTGACAACATTAATTTCTGTTAGGAATTGGACGTCTACGTTATATTATACAATTGTTTAAAACAACTTAAATAAAAGGGCCTCGTTAAGTAATTAACTGTCACGTGACAACATTAATTTCTGTTAGGAATTGGACTTCTACGTTATATTATACAACTGTTTAAAACAACTTAAATAAAAGGGCCTCGTTAAGTAATTAACTGTCACGTGATTTCCTCCCTTTCTACGACCCTACGACATAACCACTTGGACGGACAGTAGATAGTATGTCTGAGTAATTTTATTTTTCGGATCGGACAGAAGTGAAAATTGAATTTACAGTACGTGAGGTACTCTTTTATAGAGTAGGTACAGAATTATTTCAACATGAGTTACTAGTTACGAAGGACGAAACTGGTAATTGGGATTAGGTACAATAGTCTATAGTGCGATAATATACACATTAGAATTGAAGCCTGTATCGAAATGAACGGCTACCATTTTAAAAAATGTGTTTAAATATTCATATTATGATTATTTTTCAATTTAACTTCATTCTCTATATTTATTTATTTATTTATTTATTTATTTATTTATTTATTTATTTATTTATTTATTTATTTATTTATTTATTTATTTCATCAATCTGTGTTCACGTCATGGCGGATTAAATGTAATTCTCTATATTGTACGCTAATGTGCTGTAGACAGTATAATACTGCATAATGCATAATGAATACGTCCACATGGAGAGTACAGTTCATAAGTGAAAACACTTACTGTTAATACTATACTGTATTTTGATTAAACAAAAACCTAATAAAGATGATCAAACTCAAAAGCGCTATATTTCCTAGTTACGTAAATGGATGAACTACGTTTCTTCCCTCCTATACGTAGTAAAGTGATTTGTTTGTATATTAGCCAGTATCATCGAACTCCAGTTGTGGAAGGGGGTAAGAAACGACGTTGATCCAAAGGTATAGGCAGGTTAATATTAAAAATGTTAGTAAAAATAAAATGATGTCCCTGTACAACTAAAGATAATAATTGACACGCTACGTTCGCTGTGTGCTCTACGTCTTACAACTCCGCAACTATTTTGTATGTGATCCGTACGTACGCAAGGTCAAGTGACGTCATCCATACTCCGTACAGCTAACTTAACATTCGCTGTCTGTCGTGTTATGGGGCTAAAAATGAATGCTCTAATAATTACATATACAGTAGGATATTTTATTTTCTGTATCACTATTTAAGAAGAAATTTTAATAAATCGAGGAGTTAGACAAGGGTGCAGTCTATCGCCCACTCTTTTTAATATATATATATTGACGACGTTATGAAACAGTGGAAAATGTTAACACACACAGGCCTTAGATTGAATAATGACACAAGTATCAACAACTTAATTTTCGCTGACGATTTAGTCTTACTACATTATTACGAAGATTTATTGCAACTGGCTGCCCATAAAGCAAATGAAATATGTAAAGATTATAATCTCAAAATTTCGATAAATAAAACAAAGATGATGGCTTTTAGTGGAAGAAACCCTCTACGCGCAAAAATAATCATTGATGACCAAATGATTGAACAAGTATCCCACTATTAATATTTAGGATGTGATATTAGCTATTGATATGATAAGGATATTGAATATAAAATTAATCAGTTCCAAGCTATTTGTGGCACAATAAATAGAACGTTGAATAATAAAGCCCACAAACAAACAAAATTAAAATTCTATAAAACAATGGCAGTTCCTACCCTCCTATATGGAAGTGAATCTTAGATTACCACTACTAAACATGAAAGTAAAATCCAGGCAGCTGAGATGAAGTTTTTAAGGAGAGTAAAAGGGTGTACTAGAATGGACCAGATAAGAAACGAGGATATCCGTGAAGAACTGCAAATCTACTCCATAAAAGAAAAGATAATTAACAATAAGGAACAATGGAAAGAACATATCGAAAGAATGGCGGAGAGTAGATTACCAAAGAGAATACAAAACTACTTCCCAAGAGGAAGAAGAGATGTTGGACGTCCTCGGAAGAGATGGTCCTAGATCTATTAGTGAAGACGGAACAGGCAATTAATGCCTAAACCAGGAAGTGAAGAAGAAGACTATTTAAGATTTAAAAAATCTGAAAATCGATAAATATGTCACATAGGAGTTATTGCAGGAACAACGACGATAGGCTATGATGAAGATCACAACGTCCTCTGAGATGACAGTTGTGATGATGATTCGCAACTATGCCCATTATAACGGAACATTTCCTCTGTTTCATTGGAGGACGCGAATAAGAATAAAGCAGCGTTTATATCTGACGGCTGAACTCCCGGTGTCACAGTAAGGAAATAGAATGTTTTGCTGCAAACTCCCCAATACGAAACAACCTCCAGCACTTGATTTACCCGCCCTTGTGTGTCCGCCCTAATGGGAAGAGTGCTGCTTGGTTTTGTGGGAGGATAAAGCCCGAGGGGGTGGAATGTGGGAGATCCGCACATGTCGGCTACTTACCGAGGAGGAGAGAGCTCCAGGAATCCTTTCATGCCGGCGGCTGGGGAAGACGCAGTACAGGGGATAGGAGGAATCTTGGGGAGGAATTCGGGAAGAAATTGGGAAGACTGAGCATTTACAGAGATTGGCTACAGATTCAGCGCAAACTTCCTTCAACTTAACTGATTCCAACCGCATATCAGTCCTAGTTTCAGAATTGTGGTATGCTAATGAGTTCTGACAAGGAACTTGGTAACCATGGTTACCACATTACTATTATCTAAAATCGTCATTTCTTCCTCTTTTAATTCTCTTCATCCTCGTTTTTCTTCGTTCTCCTTAGACATTTTCTTGTGTTCCTTTTCATATTCCTAATTTCTCCTTTTTAATACATCGCTAGGCACATATCAAGTATGAAGAAACCATATTATGAACAGAAATAGACTTTTGGGTATTCCGTTGTCTCTTGGAATGTAACATTTTCAACGTTTCGGAAATACATACAAGTTCCATCATCAGCACAAATAGATATGCCCAGAGAGATCGCCTACTCTGTAGGCTCGTTACGTCTGGTTATCCTAAGCAACTGTGTCACTGAATAGGAGATCTCTCTGGTCATACCTATCTACCATGAAGATGGAGCCTGTAGGGTAAAGTTGCCTATTTCTGAGATACCCCTAATCCCGTGATACTTTTTAAAAATTGAATGTCATTCAAAGCTTTGCCGTTCGACCATAGCGCCAGACATCTTTCTCGAAAGATTGCCACTTTCGCCTATTTTTTCAGACCTCTGTGAACTTCCTAGCAAGATACCCAACCCCGTGACATTCAGTGAAAAAAACGTATCACGGAATTAGGAGTATCACGGAATTAGGCAGCTTTACCCTACCTATATCAGAGACGTTCAGAAGTGAAGTTTTAACTCCAATCCCTGGAAAGAGGAGAGAGGGGTAGGGTAAAGGTTGGTAATATTGTGATATACGAATAATATTGCGATAGTTCTTTTTGACAATTTATTACAATTTTAATGAGCGAGAGAAGGACCGGTTTTGTGCAGAAATTTGTCCACGAACAATCCCTAATACAGGGGTCGTCAGCGCAGAGCACCTTGGGGCTAGCGTCTCTTACCCGCGGAAAACGCAATGCACCATGGTGCACTCGTAGCTGCTAGCGGGTATGCTCTCTATCTCTTCCTGCTGCACGACGGTGCACACGGGACGGCACCGCGTACCCTTTGCACATTTCAGCGAGTGCTGACGATCACTGCCTTAATACGTTGACGCAAAAAACCTATCTTCCCCTCGCTCAATAAAATTGTAATTAATTCTCAAAAGTAACTATCAAAATATTACTCATATCACAATATTACCAACCTTTACCCTACACTACGTAATACTGACGTAGGAGGAGGCTACGTACCTGCGCGGAGGGTGTGTAGGCTAAGTCGAGACAATAGGCTAACTTGAGACAGTGGTGGTAGCTAGCTTATTGTTGTTAACAATGTCTGTGTCGAAGGCGTGTTCTTCTGAACCGGTGCCCGGAAAAAGGAAATTTATTTCTGAGTGGGAAGAAACGTTCTTTTGTTGCAGGCATGAAGGCAACAGCCAATGCCTTGTTCTCAAAAGATAAGCTGTAGACTTCAAAGAAATACATCCCGCACCACACAGGTAACTTGCGTGTACGGTGGGAGGCGATTTCAAGAACAAACTGAAACAGCAGCAGCGGTTTATAGTGGTTTGCTGATGAGAGTTTATGTATCTAGTTATTAAGATAGCAATAAATATAACAAAGTTATGCTATGAAACAATTCATTGCACTGCTGTATATACTGTAGTTGTGGTGGGGTAATTCTTCAGTCGTTCGCTGACAAAATATCCCTTATGCTGCGACCATTTACTTCCCTTGTTGTTGTCATAACTTGATTTCTCATTGGTCAGTCACAACGGATCGTTTACAAAAAACTGCACCGGAGGCAGTGCCATCAGTATTGAATCACACGCCAACATTGCACCACGTGGACAAATCACGGCTTTGAAGGTGTTTCCTTGTCCACAGCCACACGGATAGCTCAAAAGTGGGGAGAGTTTACTGTATATGATTGGACGTAGGACCGGTAGAAGAAAGAGATGTAAAAACAAATAATTTTCTTAGGGTGTTTCTCAATTCAATCGGAACTTCTTGCTAGTTCTACCAAGACTGACAGACAATGTTGCCACTTTTGGTATAGTATGTTCGAATTCCACGTTAACCACCGGCAAGCCATTGATTTAGCGACAATGGAAATTTAGTCCGGCGGCTTCCTTAGTGTTCTGAGTCAGCTACCGCGGTGCGATTAAGACATAGACATAGTTGCCACGTCTATCCTCTTCTGATCGCATTCTTAGGTATTAAATACAAACATTATAGGGTAAACTGTATAGTGATTGACCACTTAAGCTAATGAATAATAAAACAATGAAATAGCGGAAAACAGTGGTAACTTATTGAGATAATTTTAAAGGCATTGGGTCAAGTGAAGATTCAGAAACAAATCAAAATCAATAAACAAAAGAAAAAATAAAATTTTAATGCAAAGATAAATTAAATAAACACAACAAGTCCACTTTTACAGTTATTGACCGTCTACTGCACAGTTATTGACCACACGCTTATTAGTGATTGACCGTCTACTGCACAGTTATTGAATACTCATTTATTAGTGATTGAACAACACATTTTCACAATTTTCACTTTTTTCTTGTCTGTTTCGTTTCTCTTCTTCTGATCTTTCTCATTAAGAACTATTCGCCACCGGCGTAGCTCTGTCGGCAAAGGTGTTTGCCTGCCGATCCGAAGTTTCGTTCGGGCGCGGGTTCAATTCCAGCTTCAATTCCAGCTTGGGCTGATTACCTGGTTGGGTTTTTCCGAGGTTTTGCCCAACCGTAAGGCAAATTTCAGGTAATCTATGACGAATCCTCGGCCTCATCTCGCCAAATACCATCTCGCTACCATCAATCCCATCGACGCTAAATAACCTCATAGTTGATACAGTGTCGTTAAATAACAAAGTTAAAAAAATAAGAAAAGAACTCTTCTCGCTGCCTTTTCTTTCATTTCTTATTCGCTTCCTTCCTTCTCTTGCCTCTTCTTCCATTTTTCTCTTTTGTGCCTTATCAGAAGCAAGTGTGTGTCATTTCTCTGATGTTATTACAAATGGCTTCACCCAGCACTGGACGAGGACCAAAGAACACTTTTCCTTCAACGGGATATTTGCTTCTGGACGCTAAGGTTGCTTTTAGGACACCAAACTTCTTGGCAGCTTCATTTAAATCAAATCCACTGTGGACAGGTTCTGTAGCGTTTCGTAAAGCTTCCCCTGTATAATGCACTTTACCTGGCTTAGGCATTATAATATAGTATCAGTCCTGTAAAAATCCCCATCATTTAACCGATAACATATATAGAATTGGAGCAAATTGGTCATTATTCTAACAAATAATTTATGAACGACCAATCACTGTAGTTTGCGGCCATTCACTTTATAGTGATTGACCACGGGGCATTTTTATGTCATATAAAAACTTTAACAAAATAATATTCTGTAGACGGAAACCTTATACCTTTTCTCACACTGTGAGTGTAAAAACGAGCACCAGAATTTATGTATCCTTTGCAGAATAAATAGATTATTGGATGCATTATTCTTAGCAATTTCTCTAGTTACTTACACTTGTTTAGGTTCAGTTGCATTTCCAATCGATTTCAGTCCTCTTAGACAACAGACACTAACTCAGTGGGATGAACAGCGACAACTAACCACAAATAAGGGTTGCTACTAGAGGTATATGCAGCAAAAAGTGAAATCACGATCGTGGTTTATTCACAATATACTTGAAAAAAGGAAGCGGTCAATCACCGTATACTGGTCAATAACTACCTAGTTTACCCTATATATATATATAATCTGGCAACATCTACTCCGCTTGTTCATTTAGAATAGCTAAAGCAATACGCACTCCCGTTGTTGGGTTCAAAGAAATCGCAGCTGTCCTTTCCATCTTACCACCTTTAATTAACATTTGGCTTCAAGGCGTTCTTACCTTCAGCTTTATATGTTAATGTGGAATTCGAACAAATTATACAATTGTACAGATTTGGTAAAATTTTAAATTGTTTATATGCTGCTACGTACAGTTGATATTTTGGTACAATTTTATAGGCCTATAATTTAGTACAATCTGTACTTTCTTTATTTTGTAATGTCAGCTTGAAATTAACCTAATAATTGGGCGCACCCATAAATATGGTTTGGTGGGGCTATTTATAATCAATGTCACAGCAACATTTTTTTTTTTTTTTTTTTTTTTTTTGACCGGCCAGAGGCCTTTTTCCAAAGTTACAAGGTTATCTATTTTTGTTTTCTGTTTGTTTCACCTTCGGTTCCTTTGTTTTGTTTTGTTTTTTTTTTTTTTTACTTATACTAATACAATCACAACACCCATGCCCGAGGCGGGACTCGAACCCACAACCCTTCGGACCAAGCGATAGGGACATGCCGTGCCCCTACCGCTTGAGCCATCCGGGCCGGCACATTGAAGCTGTATAACTGTAAGCCATTTTTATGTGAAGTGTGGATCGAGGAGACGGCCTCCAGATATGGAGGGTAGCTGTGAATATATTGAATAAGCAGTCGCGGACAGCCGATGATGGGTGGTCCTCCAGCTTGGGGGTTGGGCGAAGTGCTAACAACCCATTACCGTAAAAAAACAGCTTGTTACGAAACAAGACAGAATAAATATGGGAAATGACTGTTATTATTCGATTCAGAAGCTTTTATCATCCTGTCTTCTGTCAAAAAATTGGAAAGTTAGAATTTATAAAACAGTTATATTACCGATTGTTCTTTATGGTTGTGAAACTTGGACTCTCACTTTGAGAGAGGAACATAGGTTAAGAGTGTTTGAGAATAAGGTGCTTAGGAAAATATTTGGGGTTAAGAGGGATGAAGTTACAGGAGAATGGAGAAAGTTACACAACACAGAACTGCACGCATTGTATTCTTCACCTGACGTAATTAGGAACATTAAATCCAGACGTTTGAGATGGGCAGGGCATGTAGCGCGTATGGGCGAATCTAGAAAAGCATATAGAGTTATAGTTGGGAGGCCGGAGGGAAAAAGACGTTTAGAGAGGCCGAGACGTAGATGGGAGGATAATATTAAAATGGATTTGAGGGAGGTGGGATATGATAATAGAGACTGGATTAATCTTGCTCAGGTTAGGGACCAATGGCGAGCTTATGTGAGGGCGGCAATGAACCTCCGGGTTCCTTAAAAGCTAGTAAGTAAGTAAGTAACCTAAGTAAGTGTGGATGGTTGGAGCTACTACAGAAGGTCCGAGTAAAGTTACAGAACTTCGAGCATTATCAAGTACCAGTATCCAAATTTTGAGTTAAATTGTATTATAGACTACAAAGTCCATTCGCATAGACTACAGGCCTGTTTAAAAATAAAAGTTTCAAAGATCACACGCTTTCCACAATAATAGATACAGATAATTTACGTCAAGACTGTAAAAAGCATTCTTCTTTCTTCCTTCCTTTCCCACCTCTTTTTTTTTTGGGTTGCTTCAGCTTTCTCAGCTCTTTGGGTCCGTCACTGTACACTGCACATCCAGCATTCTTCAATATTTCCTACTTTCTGCCTTCGTCTTAGTCTCCACGTATGATCCATATCTCTTAATGTCATCTATCATCTGATATCTTCTTCTGCATAGAACTCTTATCCCATTCACCATTCCTTCCAGTGCATCCTTCAGTATGCATTTTCTCCTTAGGCAGTGATCCAACCAATTCCTTTTACTCTTCCTGATCAGTTTCAGCATCATTCTTTCTTCACCCACTCTTTCCAACACCGCTTCATTTCTTATTCTGTCTATCCACTTCACACGCTCCATTCTTCTCCATAACCACATTTCAAATGCTTCTAGTCGCTTCTCGTGCTTTGTCTCGTCACAAAGCACTTCACTAATCTCTTTCTTAGTTGTTTCTCCAGAGGTCCGCAGAAGATGCGCCTTTTTCTATTAAAAGCTTCCTTGGTCATTTCTATCCTTCTTTTGACTTCGTGGTAGCAGCTCATGTTACTACTAATATTATACCTCAATTAGGCCTATTTGAAGCTGTCCACTTGCTCTACTGCCTCATTTAGAATTCACACGTTTACCTTCCTTATTTTTCTTCCTAAAACCATGGTCTTCGTCTTGTTTGCATTTATCTTCATCCCATAATGCTCACAGCTGTCAATTAGCTCCAGTAGCATATCCTTCAGTACAATCTCCTCTTCTGCTAACAACGCCACATCATCAGCAAATCTAATGCACTTTATTCTTCCTCCTCCTACTACTACCTGCTCATATTCTGAAAGCAGTTCTTCACTATATCCTTCAGGCAGATGTTGAAAAAGGTAGGTGATAAAGGATATTCTTGTCGTTCTCCTCTCTCTATTTCACTTCCTTCTGTCAAGGAAATTAATATGCTAAAGTTTTGCTTATCTCCGCTAGTGATTTACATTGCTTTCTTTTACTCGTAGGCTAAGTAGACCTGCTTGTGCATTGTGAGTAGAGTGATAAGAAACAAAGTAATCTATTAAATTGCCAAAACTATGAAAACCCACATGAACATTGTCTACACAGAAAACCAATGGAATTATTATTGACTTTTAATATCTTATTCGCATATCTGAAGTGCCGTGAGCAGTACGAGTAAATATAATTTTTATATAGCCCTAGTAATGATTTATTGAGACCTGAAGTTGTTTTCTACGATTTCTCTCTAGTAGAAATATATAGGAAGACTACAATAAAATTGAGAACAAGGAAAATAATGTAATATGTTACCTTGAAAATAATGGAGATAATCTACGGAGAAAACTGTATCAATGTTCATATTCAGCTCTCAAGCAGATATACGATATAAAGCATACCTGTACAAACAGCGCTCAACGAGCGCGCGCGCTCTTTCGGAGCGGGAGAGCCGTGTTTACCGCTCGCCGAAACGGAGAGGAAGATACATCAGAATGACATAGACATGCTATAGGTAGAGGAGAGGGAAACGACCACTCAGTTATCTAGTGGAGTGCAGTGTGTAGGCCTATTTCATTAACTGTTTCATGTTGCTTACCTACTGCTACAGTACAGTATGAAGGAATCTAAAAGACGAAACATAACATTTAACGTTTAACGATTTACAGCTCAAACTTATTGATCTTCAATGTGACCTAAGGGGTAAAGATCGTTTGAATAATACTACCAGCCTGGTTGAGTTTTACAAGACTAAACATTAGCAATAATATCCACGACTACACAGGCTGGCTGTGAAAATGATTGCTATGTTTGGCTCAACATTTATATTTGTGAGCAACTGTTTTCTACAATCAACTTTAATAAAGGCAGGCATCGAACATCTGTAACTGATGTTTCATTATGATCATTAGGCTACTGTTCCTTTCATCTGCCAACAGCATAAAACCTCGTTTTGATGTAGTGATAAATTAAAATATAACAAAATGATATTGTACATTTAAGTAGCTATAGAATTTCTATTATTTCTGTAAAATAAATATTTCTTTATTAATTAATAATAGTCCAAGATAGTTTTGCAAACACTGAACGGGAATTCATTTCATAAACACTCGTACTAGTACTTCCTTTTGTGTATATTTTGCACGAGATCACCCCTTCATCCAGTCCACCCTTATACAGAGCGCAGCTAATATTGCATTCATCTCATGAGCTGTGAGCCGGCTCGGAGAGCGCAAACCTTGTGCAGGCCTGATATAAAGTATCAAGCAAAGTAAATAGAAATACTGGAAGGAATCTCTCCGATTTAATTTACAATAGAAGGGACAGTGGCCATAATTGACGAGTATGATGCCAAAACTCGCTCACTCCATTTGGCCATTTCTATGATTTATACATCTATATGATTATGTTTGAGATTTCAGAGTCACTTTGAGGTAGCACGCCAGTCTGTCGTCGGGTCGGGTCGACCGGTCTGTGTTACACTGTGCGGAGGTGTGTCGCCAGGGATTCCCATCGCTGTCTGCAGGACACTGGAGATGACATCGACAAGAGCTAAATCGCAAGAGTGAAGCAAGTTCAATCTCTGCGCAAAGATCTTTAAGCGCCTTCTACTTTCCATACGAAACGGTCCTGTCTCAACAAACACGTTCATTGTTCGTAGAAAAAACGTAGGCTAAGAAGAATGTACTAAGTTTTTCATGTGCTCCGACATGAACATTTTAAATCTATTGATAAGTCATTCCAAAAACATTATTGAGCCGCCTGTACTACTTCAACATTAACTTTTCTCGTGCTAAAGGAAACGGAAGTGAGATCAATACAATTGAAGGCTAGAAGAAAATAATTAATTTTGAACACTACTTAACACTATAAATATAGAAAACTCTGACAGAGGACTACATTAAGAGGGGAGTGCGCGGTATAAAACAGCTTCTTATGCAGGCGGTCCTAGTTCGAGTCCCGGTCAGGCTGCAAATGAAATTTTTCTCGTGGTTCTTCCGTTTCCCCATCTTATGCATCATCATTCTGTCTACATTTCTCCCTTGCGTCATTATGATTTATAGGCCTATTCATCAATATTTGTGGGGCTAAGAGGAATGAAGTTACAGGAGAATGGAGAAAGTTACACAACGCAGAATTGCACGCATTGTATTCTTCACCTGACAGAATTAGGAACTTAAAATCCAGACGTTTGAAATGGGCAGGGCATGTAGCACGTATGGGCGAATCCAGAAATCCATATAGGGTGTTAGTTGGGAGGGCGGAGGGAAAATGACCTTTGGGGAGGCCGAGACGTAGATGGGAGGGTAATATTAAAATGGATTTGAGGGAGGTGGGATATGATGATAGGGACTGGATTAATCTTCCTCAGGATAGGGACCAATGGCGGGCTCATGTGAGGGCGGCAATGAACCTTCGGGTTCCTTAAAAGCCATTTGTAAGTAAGTAAGGGCATGTAGCACGTATGGGCGAATCCAGAAATGCATATAGAGTGTTAGTTGGGAGGGCGGAGGGAAAATGACCTTTGGGGAGGCCGAGATGTAGATGGGAGGGTAATGTTAAAATGGATTTGAGGGAGGTGGGATATGATGATAGAGACTGGATTAATCTTCCTCAGGTTAGGGACAAATGGCGGGCTCATGTGAGGGCAGCAATGAACCTCCGGGTTCCTTAAAAGCCAGTAGGTAAGTAAGTAAGTAATATATCAAATTTGCATATTTTTTTACAACCGTAAAGCACTCACATAATAAAATACAGAATTAAAAATCTACATGATCCTTTTCCTGGAATGCTTTAAAGACATTCTGTGCATCAACAACATAGTCTAGGTTTTTTTTACCTATTCCTTCAAAAAATGTTTTTTTCTTACTAAAAAATTTTATAAAATGTAATATTGAACATAACGATTAAAAAAACTATTTCTTGAAGGAATAGGTAAAGTATTCTAGACTGTATTGTTAAAACATTCCAGTAAAAGAATCATGCAGATATTTAATTAACTGTATTATTATCTAAATTCTTAACTTTTGCAAAAAAAAAAAAATGAAAGTTTGATATCATTTTACAGGTAATTATTAGCTATTTTAATATTCTCAATAGTGTTTTATAAAGTGTAATGTATGTATACCTATTAAGCATGAAAAGATTTGTTCATTTAGCTTTTATAGTAGCTGAGATATAAAAAAATGAATTTCAGTAAATTATTGCTGGCAAATGGTGTACATCCCCCCTTAAATTGGCTCAGGGAAAATCCCGCGAAAAACCTCAACCAGCTAACTTGTCCCAACCAGGATTTGAAGCCGGGTCCGCTCGTTTCCACGATCAGGCATGCTAACCGTTACTCCAAAGGTGTGGACTGCCTCGTTTTATAATATATTTATATATTATAAACTGTAGACCTACATAATTCTATATACGTATGATGAAATGATCCATAATAATGTGAAGGAGAGCATGATTTATAAAGTATACAGGATACAGCAGGCCTATTTCAGGCTTTGTCATACATAGAGCTTTGCTGAATTATATATCTAAACCACTAAGATGAAAGAGTAACGATGAAAGAGTAATGGAACGGAGAAAAATTCTCTCCGGCACCGGGATTTGAACCCGGGTTTTCAGCTCTACGTGCTGATGCTTTACCACTAAGCCATGTACTTCGGTACATTAAAATATATATGATATGCGTAAATCACTTCGTGATTAATACGGCGCTTATTCCGTCGGATCCCGGCCAACTAGTCACTCATAACGAGTGCACCTCAGCACATGTGTGGACTTCAGACCTACGTTCATAGACATCTATGACTAGTGCAGAGGGCGGCCACTAGAGGAAACCCAAGAGTTGGAACTTAAACTGAGACGATTCTATCCGACACCGGGATGGGTATCCGGTGTGGCTTAGTGGATAAAGCATCAGCACGTAGAGCTGAAAATCCGGGTTCAAATCCCGGTGCCGGAGAGAATTTTTCTCCGTTTCATTACTCTTTCATCGTACGATAACGCAGAATATATGCATGGAAATATCATGTGTACTTCGGTACATTAAAATATATATAAACCACTAAGATCAATCTTTTAAAACGATCACCAAGTAGTCTTCGAAATTTAGCTTTTCCAAGCACAAGTAACTTAGAGGCACAAATTATGTTATGTCCAAACGGACCTCTGTTTTCTCATCGCCTCTACTTACTATTTCAAGGTTCGGGCTGGTGTTTTCCAAGTTCCGGGGAATAATGGAAGCGGTGCAGTAACTTATATCTAACAGGCCAACTCGCTGTATATTTTATAATGCTTAACAGAGAGAGTCTGTATTACTTTACTTCGCAGCCAAGAGTCGAACTGCTTCCGCCTGTTCCATAATGAAACATCTCCTTCAACGCGTTCGGCATCTGCTGCTCTTCTTCCTTAATGCAGAATTTATTTACTTAACGACGCATTCTTCCTTGTAACACAAGAGCTTCCTGATCGTGACCTACATTCCTCTTTTGCAGAATATAATTTGATATTATTTTCTGCTGAATTCGGGGTCTTGCATTAACTCTAACATCCTTCAGATGCTCTTCAATTTTATCATGTAACCATATGGTTACATATAGCTAAAAGTAATTTTTCTCTCGTCTTTATATATTTCCCATTTACGATCATCTCTTATTTTCCTTCTCTCCCATACCATTTCCCTTCCTTTCACTTTCCCATTTCTTATTTTCATACATTTCTTTCTCCTTCTTCTTAGATTGCCAATATTTTCCTTCATTTTCCTCGTCTCACTACTCCATAGGGGAGAGTTGGGTAGTATCGGACATCGGGTAATATCGGACTGTGCGTTTCTTTCATCTAACACACGATGATGGTACCTGAATGACATGGTTACGTTTCTGTGATGTCGCATACAGAAACGTAACCATTTCATTCAGGTACTACCATATGGTGGTAGATGAAAGAAACGCACTGTCCGATATTACCCGATGTCCGATACTACCCAGCTTTCCCCTACCTCTTTTTTATCTTCATTGTAGTGTATTCTTCACGCCATCAACATTACAAATATTGTCTTCTTTGGTCAATCCCTTTGTAAACATATTCTTCCCTTCTTCCACTCCATCATATTAGTAAATTCCATTATTTTTTTCTACTTCCTCATTCTCCTACACCTTCTCCGCTCAATCCCTTCTCATTATAAACCTTCTGTTCTGCCTCAACTTCATAATTTCAGAAAATCCCGCTTTTTCCCTAGTCCCTCATCCCTACTATCTTTTCTCTTTACCTCCTCATTCTCACACATGATTTTTCCATAACTCCCTCATCCTGATACACTTTTATCTTTCATTCCATCCTCATAGCCTACATCTTTTCCCATCTATACTAATAATAAATCTGTAGCCGAAATTTTTCTGGTAATTTTCGATTTTCCAAAAATAATTGGTCCTAACATATATAATTAACCACCCTGAAACCGAAAATCGCTTTTTTGAAATTTTTGTTTGTATGTCTGTCTGTCTGCTGTCTGTCTGTATGTTTGTTACCTTTTCACGCGATAATGGCTGAACGGATTTCGATGAAAATTGGAATATAAATTAAGTTCGTTGTAACTTAGATTTTAGGCTATATGGCATTCAAAATACATTATTTAAAAGGGGGGTTATAAGGGGGCCTGAATTAAATAAATCGAAATATCTCGCTTATTATTGATTTTAGTGAAAAATGTTACATAACAAAAGTTTATTTAAAAATAATTTTCGATAAGTTTTATTCTTTGAAAAATTTTAATAGGACTGATATTTAATGAGATAAATGAGTTTCAAAATTAAAATAACTGCCATCTAAGGCCGTGTAATGAATTAAAAAACAAATGACTTCGTCTATAAAGGGCCTTGGACAGCAACAATCGAAAGCTATGAAAGATAGCCTACAGATAATGTTTCTGTGTTTGTATGAAGTAATATCGGAAGCTAAATTAACCGGTTTGTATAATTAATTATTATTTCACCATTGGAAAGTGTAGTTTCTCTAGATGGGCATAATTGTATAATGTTATTACAGTAACTTCTGATATAATATAATATAATATAATATAATATAATATAATATAATATAATATAATATAATATAATATAATATAATATAATATGCAATATTATATAATATAATTTAAGTTATTTGAAAGGTTCACAACCATAGTGGGCCAAGCGCCATTTACTGAATACGTAGAAAACAAGGGTTAAAATTAAGTTATTACCATAATTCAATGGAAACCTATAACAAGTAAAATAAAATATACACATTAAATCTAAATGATGTCAATCTTCATTAAACTATGGTTGCATGTAATAAAAATTAAGAAACAGGTTAAAGCAATTGTCATTGCACCAAATGAGTGTATCGGGACCAAAATGATCGCATTTTAATTATTTGGATGCAATTTAAATTAAGTAACATATTAAACGATTTATCCTTCTATCAAACACGAATATTCCCTGGATCAAACGTCCTATTTTAATTATGTAATTACTTTATATTTATTTCTAACGGGTGCAGCGGAGCGCACGGGTACGGCTAGTATCCCAATAAAGGTAAAGGTACTGTCTAACTGAAGTTCGGTGTATGAATGCACCACGTAATAAGAAAAACCGAATAATAATAATGTGTGCGTCACCATAGTTCATCCCACTACTGGCCCATGTGAATAACGAATAATCGGTTAGAAGCGTCATCTTTATCATGTAAAAGTAATGACTAAACGAAATGTTGAAAACATTCCTTAAGTTAATTACAAGTATTCGTGCTTTATTAAATTTTGTCGGCTTTACCTGTACCCCCTGAACTGTGTTTACGCTGTGTTACTTGTTTATTTAATTATTTATGCGTTCACTTATTTATTACATTTTGTTTATTTACTTAAACATAGCGAAAAATAGCCTTGAGTAATTCGTCACTCGAAAGAACTAAAAAAAAAATTGAAGTTTTTTTTTTTAAAGAACCATAGTCCAAAAAAATGCAAAAAACGGAACTAGTTACTAGTAAAAAAAACATGATAGTCCTACTTTATAGAAATGGAAATTTTCAGTGGTTTTCATAAAACAAACATAGTCGAAAGACCTTTTTTTTTTTTTTTAGGACGATGGTAGCATTTACAAATATCCCATTCATATCATCTTGAAACATTTATCCATACAATTTTAAACTGTAGTAGATGGGCAGTACTGCTTCTTATGTACGCGAAAAAGCTATCACAGAGAAAAATACTTTAGCACGTGAATTGTTGTATTAGTTATGGGGTCATCTTTAGTTGCACAAGTAACCCCATGGAAGAAACGTAAACAACGAAAGATGAAGAAATAGGATATAATTAATGAATGTATTTATTTACACTGCAAGTGGGCAAGCACCCGGTGGCAGTGGTATACACAATATAAACAATACACAATAAAATTACAATACAAATACAATTATATACACAATACAATAAGAAATCAAAATACAATTTAACATAATAATTACAATTAATAATAATACATAAAATAACCTAATTAATAAGTGAACCTAATTTTACAATACAACCTACATATGCATAGGCCCTACATAAGTTTCACATTGGTACTGATAATAGTCTTTCACTTTACTCTCATCTCACTCACTGTAGTGGCACTATGACGCATTTCACTGACATTTTAGGACACATTTCACTGACACTCTACAACACATTTCACTGACACTATAGAACATATTTCATTTACACTATAAATTATCACTGATCGGAACAATACACTGCACTGTAAAACCATAACTTCACTGACTCACCACGCTTCACTGATACAACAGCTCAAATACAGGGGCGTATTTTGCGGGCTACCGGGGCTACCGGCGGTAGCCCAAGGAAATTACAAAAGAAAAAGTTTATAATATAACATAATGTAATAATTTTGTATTATTAGTTTTACCATAGTAATTAAAATTAAAGTAATTGTTAGATATATTTTGTGTAATAATAGGGTCAGCGGTAGCCCAAACCCTTTAACCAGAATACGCCACTGCTCAAATAAGACAAATACTTACACCCTTATGCATACTTATAAACAGAATTACATTTAAGCTAAACATTTCTAATCTAAGACCCTCTTACACGCTATTTTTAAATAATTTACAATTCAAAACCAAGGGAGTAAGAAAAATAATATGAAAGAAGAGGCATACTTCAATCACAATAGAATATTTTCCTTGAAACTATAATTGTCCACATTTCTATGATAGAATTTAAGTTATAAATGTGTTTCAGTTTTCGCTAGTTTTTACAGCACCATAAAAATGGCATGATGGAAATCATACTTGAAGTATCAACAACATCCACGCTAGACAGTTTTTTTCTCTTGAAAATGTGTGTTTTTGGGCTATGGTTGTTTTTCCAAACACCCCTTCAATTAGTCTCAACTATTATTCCAACTACTTGGGAGTAGAAACAAAATCGGGTAAATTGAATGTCTTGGGTTCAGCTGTCAACATCGATTGCTGCAAACTTTCTGGATACGGAAGCATGAAAATGGTGTTCAATTTCGCTGGAAACAGTTTCTTTCCTGCAGGTGTTGATTTTCAAGATGTGTGGTAAACATTAAATTACAACACTCCGTATCAATATGTTCTACACTATTATTAATATAAATAATGTAGTGTGCTTCACTGCAAAACATGTTCCAGCACTGGAATTTTAATTTACTGAAATATTCTCCTTTGCAGCGAACGCGAAATTACATACACGTAGCACGTCGAGTTTTCATCTGTCGTGTTTTCCTTTAAATTTGTTTATGAACATTAACTCGATTTCGCGTATAAAAAAGTTTCAAATTGAGGACGTAAGCGACGTTTGTGTGCGTGAGGCAACAGGAACAGTGTAGCTAATAATGAGAGAAAATCTGATAAATGTTCTCCCGTTACGAAGTAGGTCACACGGATTTATGCATAACAGATAGAATCAAGGATGTAGAAAAATCCTTCGCTTTATATATTCTTTATAAAAGAGAGTTCAAAAATGTCAATGCCTACTATTCAGCGAGGCTTCAAACGATACGGTAATATGCTGCAATAAGTAACTATGTAAATAATTCTAATGTCGTGAACTGTTGAGAGACAGTGTTCGACAAAAGGTGTGTAAAGTAATAATAATTACAGAAGACACTCGCAATTTTGCTTAAGTTCTTGTAAGTGGTGTAAGATATTAGTGTCTATGCACCATATTAACAATGTAAAGAATTTAACATTTCAGGCCTACAAATGAACATAATCAGCAGGAAAGAGAGGGAACGAAAGAAACTATAAGCCATTTTCGAGGACTGAAATAATATTATTGTTTCAAAAGTTCATTAAATAACTTTATGCTCGACCATGCCGAAATGTAGTAATTATACACCTGGTAGCAGCCCTTTAATGGACCTCATTAAAGTACACCTATTCATTAAAGTTCAGGTGTTCCACCAATCAGAAAATACCATTGTAGCAATATGAAAGCGCAAGTACCGATTATTCTCGGATATGCAATCGAAAGAAACTAGCGCGAGATTAGACAATATTAAACTCAGTCGAAAAAAACAACACAGAAATTAACATCAATTCACCGTCATCTTCCAGCCTTTCACAAAGCACATTCCCACAAATTCATTTCACCAATTGACGGAAAAAATCACTATGGTCGAGTATAAAAAGTCGTATGAAACTTGACTATAATGGTAATTAAGACGCTAGTATGAAAATTATGAAACGAGCGCAAGCGAGTTTCATAAACATACTCGCGTCTTAATTGCTTTCATTATAGGCTCGTTGCATATCGTACTATTATTCTTCTGAATCAAAAGTTAGTGGTAGGATAATGAACTTCTCTTTTTTACAAGTAGATTTTCTAGGGAGTTTCAAACGTTACAATCTTCTTCTTCTTCTTCTTCTTCTTCTTCTTCTTCTTCTTCTTCTTCTATAAGTGCTCTTGCTCCTCTAATTCTATTACAAAAATGTAGAATCAAAATTTTGTTTGAAAAGGGACTGAATTATCTTACAATTTGATCCATTCCGAATTTAGTAATTATTAATATTAAATTTAGCTGTCAATAATTGAGAAATTATTTCGTCAAGAAAGTTGATGGAATTCGGGTCAATTTGCAATAAATTTATGCACGCAATGATCAACATCATAACAATATTCCTCTCCAACTAAAACTCCTGTACGGAAGTAAGTTTTTAGACTAAATATTTAATGCTCTACTGTAAAATTAATTTTGTCCTTATGGATTATTAAATATTTAAATGAATTTGGTTGTAATAATAACATAGATGGAATTTGTTATTTGTTTTCAATATACGGCTATATTTATTTGTTGACAACAAAAGAACAATAACCATTGTCAACAGACATGGTCTACATAATAAAATTTATCTACGCCTTTAGGATTAAACTCGCTCCTTGATGATTTCATTGATTTAAGCCGGAAGTCCCATTCAAAATCGAACACCGGATATAACATATATT
This sequence comes from Periplaneta americana, assembly GCF_040183065.1. Classification (NCBI taxonomy): domain Eukaryota; kingdom Metazoa; phylum Arthropoda; class Insecta; order Blattodea; family Blattidae; genus Periplaneta; species Periplaneta americana. The sequence goes on from NC_091123.1 coordinate 39,192,351, forward strand.
TATTATGATATGTAAGTAAGTATATGGTTAGGTTTCGTGATAAGAACATAGTACGGAATAGAAATATAAAAGTTGGAAATTTATCTTTTGTAGACATATCTTGGAGCAACAGTAACAAATACAAATGATACTCGAGAGGAAATTAAGAGCAGAATAAATATGAGAAATCCCTATTATTATTCGGTTGAAAAGCTTTTGTTATCTAGTTTGCTTTCTAAAAATCTAAAAATTAGAATTTATAAAACAGTTATATTACAGATTGTTCTGTACAGTTATGAAACTTGAACTCTCACTTGAAAGAGGAACAGAGGTTAAGGGTGTTCGAGAATAAGGTACTTAGGAAAATATTTGGGGATAACCTCTTCAGTCCTGTTGTAGCGTATACTATACATAATTATATTTTAATTTTTTTGCAGTACCTTGGTACTTTTGAATTTTTTAATAATTAAATTTGATAGAAATGAAGAGTATCACTTTTGCAACATTTCTATACCAGATTTACAAGTTAGAATTAAAATTTTGGGGCACCAAGAGTCAAAATTTCCCCAAAATTTGATTTTCTGTGAAGACATGATTTGGGATTTTTGGAACCCCGGAATGGTTATGTATATACTGTATATATATTTTTTTCAATTTAAAAACAAATATAAATTCGGGACTGAAGAGGCTAAGAGCGATGACGTTACAGAAGAATGGAGAATGTTACACATCCGAGAGCTGAACGTATTGTATTCTTCACCTGACATAATTAGGAACATTAAATCCTGACGTTTGAGATGGACAGGACATGTAGCACATATGAGTGAATTCAGAAATTACGTATAGAGTGCTATTTGGAAGACCTGAGGAAAGAAGACCTTTGGAGAGGCCGAGACGTAGATGGGAGGGTAATATTAAAATGGATTTGAGGGAGTTGGAATACGATGGTATAGCCTGGATTAATCTTGCTGAGGATAGGGACTGATGGCGGGATTTTGTGAGGATGGCGATGAACTTCCGGTTCTCTAAAAGCAATTTTTAAGTAAGTAATAAAATTACAGTTTTTGTAATAACATTTCTACGTTAGGTAAGTAAATTTTGTTTGTCGCACTCATTTCTTTCTCTCGCTCATTTGTTTATTTTCTTTGTTAAGTCGTCGCTATATTTCTTCTTAATAAGATAATGGTAGGAATTCTACAGATTGGGACTTTATATGGCGATTTAGAAGGTGTAGAAGACATTTTAATGCAAGTTCTTGCAGAAGAAAGAGGCAGCACCTCATTAGCCTAAAATGGATTTGAGGGAGTTGGGATATGATGATGGAGCCTGGATTAATCTTGCTCAGGATAGGGATCGATGGCGGGCTTTTGTGAAGGTGACGATGAACCTCCGGTTCTCTAAAAGCAATTTTTAAGTATGTAAGCCTAAGTAATTAAATAACACTTTTTGTAATACGATTTGTACGTTAGGGAAGTAAATTTTGTTTGTTGCACTAATTTCTTTTCTCGCTTATTTGCTTATTTTCTTTGTTAAGTCGTCGCTATATTTCTTCTTAAGAAGATAATGGTAGGAATTCTACAAATTGAGACTTTATATGGCGATTTAAAAGGTGTAGAAGACATTTTTTATGCAAGTTCTTGCAGAAGAAAGAGCAGCACCCCATTATTATTGTCGGTAATATTAAATCTCAAAACATAAGTCACCGTTTCACCGCAAGGTTAGGATTCTCGTTAATCTACTTATATGCAGCCGCTTCGCTTATTATAATAGCGTATGGGCCTCGATTCTGATTGGTTCTGAGATTCATGACGTTATGATAGAGCTAAAGAATTAAGAACAGGTGAAGTGCGAAAACACTTCATTATCATAAATCTGTTTACGGCATTTCGGTTAAATTATGTCTACATAAACGTATCGTAAATGGTTGCGTTTAAGATATGGTTGCTAGTTCAGATGTCAACATTAAGTTTCCATTTCAGTTTGTGTTGTAAAAGGCTTTAGGGAAGTCACGAAGGTAATTCACGTTTCCCCGATAATCCCAGCTACTTCGTTGCGTTATACTAGAACTGTGCTTTGGTACACTTGCGGAGAGTTTGTTTTTCTTCTCCGCTGACACAGCGTTGACATCCTCTCTGTCGCCACACGGCACGCGCCTTGCTTACAGTCACCAGCCTCAGTCGCTGCGTGCGATGAAAGGCCCGGAAATGACACGTGTCTCTCAGGTTTTAACGTCGATACCACAACTACTATCACCATAGTTTTTATCCATTCGCAGCAGTAGTAGACCCATCTATCAGTAATTTCAATTCCCAGCAGTCATCAGCGTAGGTCAGGGGGTAGCGCGTTATCCTGATGATCCGGGGTTTTGCTCGGACATGGGTTCGATTCCCGCTTGGGCTATTACATGATCGGGTTTTTTCCGAGGTTTTCCCAACCTTAAGGCGAATAATAACATATATCAGAATATGATTAATTATTTCTTCCGTCAATATGGCTTAAGCATTGAATTACATATGAAAGAAAAACATATGAGAGAAAATATTGATGTGTTACATCCTATTTAATCTTGATACAAACGTTTTCGCCCCTAATGGGGCATCTTCTTAGAATATGCCATTAGGAAAGTTCAGGATAACAGGCAGGGTTTGGAATTGAACGGGTTACATCAGCTTCTTGTCTATGCGGATGACGTTAATACGTTAGGAGAAAATCCACAAACGATTAGGGAAAACACGGGAATTTTACTGGAAGCAAGTAAAGCGATCGGTTTGGAAGTAAATCCCGAAAAGACTAAGTATATGATTATGTCTCGTGACCAGAATATTGTAGAAATGGAAATATAAAAATTGGAGATTTATCCTTCGAAGGGGTGGAAAAATTCAAATATCTTGGAGCAACAGTAACAAATATAAATGACACTCGGGAGGATATTAAACGCAGAATAAATATGGGAAATGCGTGTTATTATTCGGTTGAGAAGCTTTTATCACCTAGTCTGCTGTCAAAAAATCTGAAAGTTAGAATTTATAAAACAGTTATATTACCGGTTGTTCTGTATGGTTGTGAAACTTGGACTCTCACTCTGAGAGAGGAACATAGGTTAAGGGTGTTTGAGAATAAGGTGCTTAGGAAAATATTTGGGGCTAAGCAGGATGAAGTTACAGGAGAATGGAGAAAGTTACACAACGCAGAACTGCACACATGGTATTCTTCACCTGACATAATTAGGAACATTAAATCCACACGTTTGAGATGGGCAGGGCATGTAGCACATATGGGCGAATCCATAAATGCATATAGAGTGTTAGTTGGGAGGCCGGAGGGAAAAAGACCTTTGGGGAGGCCGAGACATAGATGGGAGGATAATATTAAAATGGATTTGAGGGAGGTGGGATATGATGATAGAGACTGGATTAATCTTGCACAGGATAGGAACCGATGGCGGGCTTATGTGAGGGCGGCAATGAACCTTCGGGTTCCTTAAAAGCCATTTGTAAGTAAGTAAGTAAGTAATGGGGCATCTTCAGGTACAGAATATAAGTATTATCTAAAATCAATTACAATACAAGCTTTACATTTGAAAATGCCATGACTACAACAAAATGTGACATAGTGACAATATTATTTATACCAACAATTAATGTCCTGTCAAAATATTAAAAACAAATTTAATTTAAAACAATGTGAATTTGCTTAGCTATACGAAGTAGATCCCCTCATATGGTATCTCAAATATATTGTGTTGTTGTCAATAAAATCATTAAAAATAAGGCGAATGTCAGGTAATCTAAGGTGAATGCTCGTCCTCATCCTACCAAATATCATCTCGGTATCACCAATTCCATCGACGCTAAATAACCCAGTTGTTGATACAGCTTCGTTAAAATATAGACAAGTAAAAATAATTGCCAGCAAATTCATCCTCTCCTTAGAGTACGACTTGGTCCTGTATTTTCCAAATTGCCTCTGACTATGAATCTGATGATCAGCTTTCTTACTATCGTTTGTATGGCAGCCCTAATGTTCTTAATGTGTTAGGTTTTTGTGGCATGGCAATTTTGGGTAATCGGCCCTCATCCATTTTGCAAACACTGCAGTTCATTCTTTTGTTCTTTTCTTGGTCCACTTCTCCATGTCTTCAACTTCACATAGAATATGAGAAGTTAGTTAATGTGATTTAAAAAGGGCACGTAAGCTACTATGGCTAAAATTCATTTAAAAACAAAAAAACATACAATAAGCTGAATGCAAAGACGAACTAAAAACGTTGCCACATTGCGTATAAGAAGTAATGCTACCTACTTGATAAACATTAGGATACATACGAAACCTCAGGCATAGTTTAGGTGGGCTATATGTGGTTATACCACGCATTATCACACATCTTTTAGCCTCGCGTCTCACAGAATAACGCACTCTTGCGAGCACACCTTCTAGCTTTAAGATTTGCTGATATGCATTGTACACACGCTTCTGCAATGTTTGTATGTTTCCGATGGGTGTGGCACACATATCCAAAAAATACAAAAGATTTGGGTCAGGTGAACGCAGAGGCCATACTACTGGACCTTTTCCACCAATCCATCGGTCATTAAATGTCTTGATTAGGTATTGTCGCACCATGTGTAAAAAATGGGCGTTGCCTCATCGTACATGAACCACATCCGTTAGTGCACTTGATCTCAGAGAGAAAGATAGCCTATGCCACTGAATACACAAATAAGAAGATATCTGGGAAGATAGTATATCAAATTTGTGATCCATGTTTACTAGACTCATACTAACCACATCCGTTAGTGCACTTGATCTCAGAGGGAAAGGTAGCCTATGCCACTGAATACACAAATAAGAAGATATCTGGGAAGATAGTATATCAAATTTGTGATCCATGTTTACAAGACTCATACTAACCACATCCGTTAGTGCATTTGATCTCAGAGGGAAAGATAGCCTATGCCACTGAATACACAAATAAGAAGATATCTGGGAAGATAGTATATCAAATTTGTGATCCATGTTTACTAGACTCATACTAACCAAATCCGTTAGTGCACTTGATCTCAGAGGGAAAGATAGCCTATGCCACTGAATACACAAATAAGAAGATATCTGGGAAGATAGTATATCAAATTTGTGATCCATGTTAACTAGACTCATACTAACCACATCCGTTAGTGCACTTGATCTCAGAGGGAAAGATAGCCTATGCCACTGAATACACAAATAAGAAGATATCTGGGAAGATAGTATATCAAATTTGTGATCCATGTTTACTAGACTCATACTAACCACATCCGTTAGTGCACTTGATCTCAGAGGGAAAGATAGCCTATGCCACTGAATACACAAATAAGAAGATATCTGGGAAGATAGTATATCAAATTTGTGATCCATGTTTACTAGACTCATACTAACCACATCCGTTAGTGCACTTGATCTCAGAGGGAAAGATAGCCTATGCCACTGAATACACAAATAAGAAGATATCTGGGAAGATAGTATATCAAATTTGTGATCCATGTTTACTAGACTCATACGTACCACATCCGTTAGTGCACTTGATCTCAGAGGGAAAGGTAGCCTATGCCACTGAATACACAAATAAAAAGATATCTGGGAAGATAGTATATCAAATTTGTGATCCATGTTTACTAGACTCATACTAACCACATCCGTTAGTGCACTTGATCTCAGAGGGAAAGGTAGCCTATGCCACTGAATACACAAATAAGAAGATATCTGGGAAGATAGTATATCAAATTTGTGATCCATGTTTACTAGACTCATACTAACCACATCCGTTAGTGCACTTGATCTCAGAGGGAAAGATAGCCTATGCCACTGAATACACAAATAAGAAGATATCTGGGAAGATAGTATATCAAATTTATGATCCATGTTTACTAGACTCATACTAATATTGAGAAATGCTGTCCACTGTTGAAACATACTAACATTATTGTCTTTGTGTTTTTAGATAATTGACGGTAATAGACCAATATAACCAATTACCCTTATCTCAACAATATTTGTTTCCGGGTATATGTTCATGGGAATTTTTTCACTTATTTTGACCTATACTACCTGCGTGAAAATATGATATACTTATATTTAAACATTCGGTATAGTGTATTTTTGGCCACACAACCACAAGTATTATTTCAATGTGTATTTTATGTTTAAAAACTACGCATAATTTCTGACATTATCAGTTGTGTAATTCTGTGTAGACAATTTTATTATCACAGACCTCAGGCAGAACAGTAACTATATTTTATACCAGTAACTCTCCTCAGAGAAAAACTGCTTTGCCTCAAATAGAGACATATTCGGAACTCATTATCTCCTGACATGTTCTTTCAAATATCAGAGTCAATCTCGTACACAAGAATTTTTATTCAGCGGTACATGTCCTGAATGTAACGAACTGGTACAATTCCTTTTTAATGTCGAAATGGAATGAAAGACGCTAAGAAAAGTTGTGCTTTCAGAGGCACTGGTAGCTAAATGGTGTGAGGGTAGAGTTGATGAAGCCTTTATATAAAAAGGAGATTTTATTCAGATACATTGAAAGCTTTGAAGCGTGTGGACACAGATTTGCTGCTTTAAGCTTTAGGGATGAAAAAGATTGGTATCCGCAAAGACAGTACATTGATTTGTTGTCAAATGGAGGTCTAGCCCCATGGGAGAACGATTCAAGCGTTATAATAAAGAATTCTTTATAAACACAAACTAATCCAGAAATGAAGAAATAATTCTTTATTCGAGCATGGCACAAGATTAAAAACAAGTATTTTTATATTTATTATGTACAGAAACAAGAATTCACAAATTCAAAGCACTTCGGTAAAAACTATTTAATAAGTAACTATTATAAACATAATTGTCAAGATTTAATTTTACAAGATTGAGACTGGAACAGATTATAAAGGGTGCAGCAAAAATATTAATAAAATAAACTAGCAGCATTTCTCACAAAATAAATGCATAAAAACATGCAGCTACCTCATAAATACTTGCAGTAAAAATTTCATCCAGATTGATTAATATTTGGCATAAAAATCAAAGTACAAAAAGATTACCTGATTAATAAAAGCTTGACAATTTATTACAGAAGTTAAAAAGAAAGATTTTTTTTTACCGAAACACAAATTAAACCTAGAATAATAAAATTATAATATAGCAATGAAATTGCCAGATATTGAAATAATTTGTGATAGAATAAAAGGACGATTAACAAGAAGCCATGTCTGAACAAGTCTGAATTACATGCCTAGTCATTTATAACAGTAAAAATCAAAGAACAAAATTTTAAGGCCAGGGTATCGATGGTTAATAAGTGATATCTCGTATCTGTAAATTTAACAGCTAAATTCTCGTAAACAAACTGTTTTAAAAATTAATTTTTCTCAAAAGAGACCAATTTTTATATACAGTGAATAACAGAATTATTCGGACACTTAATATTCTACATGTTTATGTGTATGTTACTAAACATGTTTGCAAAAACGCAGAAATTACGCTTGCGGTTACGTCAAATAAACCAATTTGCATAATATGGACATGAGAAGAGCTTGCTAATGAAATGGTAAGTTAATATATTTATATAAAAATAAACAAATATACAATTTACTGAGTAACAAAAATATTCGGACAGTCCTGTTGGTCCTATTCTGTACAACCGTGTTGATCACTTAAATTACAAAGTAGTTAGAGGTACCGAGTTTCAATAATATGCGAGAATATTTAGTCTTACTTGTGCTGTCGTTTCAGCAAAACGGAACACAAAATGGGGCGTAAAGGTAAGCAAATAACATTTAATCAGAGGCAGTTAGTGATATTCCATCACGAAAAAGAGAAACCCGTTCGAAACATTGCAGATTTGCTTCAGATGAAGAGAAGTACAGTGTCTGACATAATTATCAGATATAAAAACGAGGACAGAATAGAGCTGAGAAAGCAAACAGGTCGCCGAAAAGTCCTCACAGACAGAGAAGAATCTCTTATTATCAGACAGATAAAAAAGAACCCTCGTATAAGTGCCCTGAAGTTAGCTTCTGAAATTGAATCGGCTACGGGTAAAAAAGTGTATGCCCAAACAATTAAGAGGGCAATACATAAACGGGGCTACAACGGAAGAATAGCACAAAAAACCCTTATGTTTGTGAAAGGAACAGACGTAAACGACTTCAGTTTGCTAAGGAATATGAAAATAAAGGCGAAGATTGGTGGGAAAAGGCTCTTTTTTCTGATGAGAGCAAATTCAATGTTTTTGGCAGCGATGGTAGACAAATGGTCTGGAGAAAGCCTAAGGAGGAAATGAAAACCAAGAATTTTCGAGCTACTGTTAAAAACGGTAGAGGAAATGTGATGATATGGGGGTGCATGTCAGCTTCTGGGGTTGGTGAATTGATGTTCATCGAGGATATCATGAAGAAGGAAGACTATCTACACCTCCTGCAACATAATTTAGTGAAAAGTGAAGAAAAGCTTGGAATTGAAAAGGAATTTATGTTTTACCAGAACAACGATCCAAAGCATAACTCCTATATTGTACAAGAATTTCTACTCTAAAAATGCCCTAAAGTGCTTTATCCTCCTCCACAATCGCCGGATTTGAACCCTATTAAAACATTTAGGGGAAGAACTTGACAGGATGGTTGGATCAAGGTCTATTTCTTCTAAACAAGAGATAAAAGCAAGACTTCGAGAAGAATGGGAGAAAATTCCTATAGACACAACAAAAAAAATTATTACATAGAATGCCATGCCGTCTGAAAGAGGTTATTAAACATAAGGGTGCTCCTACAAGGTACTAATAATAACGAGCTGGAATAGTATTCTCTGTTATCAAAAAGTGTCCGAATATTTTTGTTAGTATTAGAAATCAAATGTTTCCCTTTATGTTTTAATAATTAGAAGAAAATTAAGTTAATTGGAAATGTTGTGTAGAAAATGTTTATATGAAATGGGATAATTTTAGGGAAAAAATAAGAAAAGCTTATTTTTATATATTTATATGTAAATATATGTCATTGAATTGTTAGTTGACGGATGTCCGAATATTTTTGTTACTCACTGTATGTTTCTGCTTTGCAAGATCTTCTACTCGAGGATATATTAGTTAACTATCTAATTTTTCGAAGGTAATAATAAAGTAGTTAATCTAAATAACAATGTAGTTAAACTAAATGACCATTTTTGTAGATACGAGGTACTACCACATTCTAGTATATACAGTCACGAAGCTTGAGTTGTGAGGGTGCTAGGAACAATTGACTGTGCAGGTACTATTTCGCATTGTCTGTAATGAGGCGATATTAGCGATCCTAGTGGTTAGCAACTATTTATGGATGGATATTTACTACGTATTGAGCTTCGTGACTGTATATACTAGACTGTGGTATCATTTCTTAGACAATGAAGGATACCACTTCGAAACTAGTCAGCCAGGTAATTGCAAAAGTTAACACAATAAAAATATAAAGTTATCCAGTCTTTTAAATGTGTATAGCTACCCTACATGGGTGTTCTTAAAATATTTTCTTAGTATTTTAATATTGTAGGAACTTCCATAGTTTTTTTGTAAAATCGTATGTGTTCTTTCAAACTTTGGATGGCAGTCGTAACTTACATTTGCTTTACGTGATATGAATAATGGACTCTTAACTCGGATTTATTTGAGCATGAAAATTTATTTCGTTTCAGGATTGTCATAAACAATGTACATCCTTTTTCAGACGTAAAAAAATTGTCACATTTCCACTACAGTATTGAATTCATTTCCCCTTATACCAAAATACATATATGTATATTTTTTATGATTAAGCTTTCAAAAATTAATATACGCCTACTTTTCTGAGTTGAAGATTTATTAGGAATAGTTACATAAAATCTCCCTCTTGTCAGTTTAAAATATACACATCGCCATTTCGCAGTGCCACAGGGACGAACGTGATGTTTCTATGAAGCCCCGAGGCTCGCGAGTGTGTATGTGCAGGAAAATGTGTCACATACACTCCAAAGGGAGATGTTTAATTAACTAGCACACGGTATTATTGCATTTTCATGAACACAATTGGAATGCAGCAAGCTTTAATTTTTTATCCTCACTGGTTGTACAATATCAATGACAAACTAGATAGGTTTTCAACCGCTCGTAGCTCTCTGCTTTATCTAAAATAGTTCGCTGAGAGTACAACTGAGTGTTTTTTTTTAGGAATTAGTTAGTTTGGGTTTTATCACTACAGGTAATAAAGATTTCATTATAATCTATCAAGCTCTTTTTTTCGTAGCCTACTATTATATGTGTTACTTTTAATTCGAAACAAGATGTTAAAATTATTAACCAAAAGGAAAAAAAAAATGTAGGAAGATCTCTACTTACTTACTTACTGGCTTTTAAGGAACCCGGAGGTTCATTGCCGCCCTCACATAAGCCCGCCATTGGTCCCTATCCTGAGCAAAATGAATCCAGTCTCTATCATCACATTACTTATCTTTGTAAGAGGCTTCGTAAAACAATTTATAAATTCGTTAATCTTCGATGCTACTTACCTATTAGAGATCTACGAAATGTTTATTTGGCCATTATTCAGTCTATCATTCAATATGGTATAATTGTTTGGGGTGGAAGTACAAAAATTAATCTTAGTCCGTTAAATTTACTACAAAAACGAATAATTAAAATTTGTTTGAAGAAACGTTTCGATTATCCAACTAAATTAATTTATTCTGAATTTAATGTATTTAATATTGAACAAATTTATAAGTATACGCTGTTAAAATTTTATCATAAAAATCGTAATAAGTTTGTATTACAGACACACAATTATGATACAAGACGAAATATTAATTCAACATTAGTAGAACCTAAATGTCTCACATCTGCTGGTCTAAAGCATAGCATAAATTTTGGCCCTCGGTTGTACAATGCTTTAACTAAATTACACCCAGAACTTCTAACATGTAACCCACTAACATAGAACAAGAAAATTAGAAACGTGTTAATATCTTCAATTTGATTAAATAAATTTATAGCCTATGTGTATGAATTAATCAACCTATATTATATTTGTATTCTATAATTTTGAAATATATATTAGTCCTACTTTTCACGTGCGATATTATTCTTCTCTAGTGTTAATATTATATTATATAATTCCATTGCCGCTGTAATTATATTTTAGTTCCTATTTTATTTTACTTATTTATTTATATTATTATTTTTTATTTTAATATTATATCTGAACTGCGACCGAGCACGAGCGCTGCTCTTTCGGTCTCAAATTTTGTTAATACTACTGTATCTTCTTTTTATATTGCTTGTATTATTTTATTTGTATTTCTCTTTGTTTGTTTTGTAATTATATTTCTTTATTCTGTATATTTGAAATAAATAAAATTGAAAATTGAAATTGAAATCATCATATCCCACCTCCCTCAAATCCATTTTAATATTATCCTCCCATCTACGTCTCGGCCTCCCTAAAGGTCTTTTTCCCTCCGGCCTCCCAACTAACACTCTATATGCATTTCTGGATTCGCCCATACGTGCTACATGCCCTGTCCATCTCAAACGTCTGGATTTAATGTTCCTAATTATGTCATGTGAAGAATACAATGCGTGCAGTTCTGTGTTGTGCAACTTTCTCCATTCTCCTGTAACTTCATCCCTCTTAGCCCCAAATATTTTCCTAAGCACCTTATTCTCAAACACCCTTAACCTATGTTCCTCTCTCAAAGTGAGAGTCCAAGTTTCACAACCATAAAGAACAACCGGTAAAACTTTTAAATATGTAAGTTGAAGTCGAAACGAAAAAAATTCTATAGTGGATTCGTGACTGGATTATGATGGCAATTATTCCTGTTCCTTCTTTTGCTTAATCTACTTCTTCTGATTTAGAATCGAGTCTTCAAGGCCCATTTCGAGATTCAGAGAAATATTGCTAGGTAATCTCTTCAGCGGCTTTCCAAAATTGCTCCTTCCTACTGGTCTGTACAAAAGCGTTGCTTTTAAACGTCATTCATTGTCCATTTCTTAGGGTGGGAGTGAAATAATCCTGCGAATTGAAAGACATGATAGGGTGCACTTAAATGAATAGAAAACCTATATTACGTTTTGTGCTTAAATGCACGGTTAATTATTTTGAGTTGGAAGTTTCAGCAGTCTGGCAACATCGCCGCTAACACACTGCTCTTTCTTCTCGCAATACAGATGTAAGAAGCCAACGAACTCTGATCTGTCTGTCTTAGTGAACTATCTCCCATCTCCCTTTCTGACTACAATGTTGCAAGCTGGTCGCATAGGTAGGTGTCTTCAAATTAGTGGTTTTAAAATTAGATTTATACGTAAACTGCCTACCCAACTGAAATAAGCCAGAGGGATAAATTATTTGGAAGCTAAAAATGTGTTGTGAATTTCATAGTTGCTTCGTCACATCAATTCTTACAAATCACGCCATTCTTGTAAATTATTCAAGACTGTACATTAGGATGCATAATTAAACTGTAACGACTCAAGTTCCTAAAGTTGTATGATTTGTGACAATTTTTGTGATAAGTGCGTAAGAATAATGTAATTTTTAGTTGAAAATTGAAAAACAAAATCTGTACAAAGCACTTAACATTATTTTTAGCTTCAGAGAACTTGCCAAATAAAGAAATGACACTTCTGTATAGTTCAACCTCTGTTTGTAATATTATTTTATACATAAGCTTACATCTTGATTACACAATTTTTAACACTGTATCACTTCGGAATATGTATTATATGACTTTCTTGTGTTAAATTCTATAGTACCTGGTTTACATGTTTCGACCCATTTATGGGTCATTATCAGAACTGGTCGTTGTTGATCTTGGCGCCTCGTTTTGTTTCCTGTGAGGGTGTGTTCGTGTGGTGTAATGTGGAGTCAAAGAGTGTGTGTGTTCTGAAATTTAGTTGTGTGTTGTTGGGGTGTGTTTTTGTGTGTCTGTATATTTCATACTATTCTAGTGTGTTTACTTTCTGGCTTTTTGGTTGGATGTGTAGTATTTCCATGTATGTATTGATGTCTCTGTAGGTGTGGTTAGCATTTGTGATGTGTTCTGCATATGTGGAGGTGTTTTGTAATTTTGTTATGACTGTGATGTGTTCTTTGTAACGTGTTTGAAATGATCTGCCTGTCTGTCCTATGTAGAAGTTGTTTTACACTTAAAACTGAAGAAATAAGGTATTTTACTAACAAATTCAAATTAGTGTAACTCTAAAAATATTGAGATTAGGACCCATGTTTATATGACATTTTTTGCTCAGGATGTCTTCGGAAATAAGCTCCGTAACTGACGGTAAATTTTCGTGAATCACCCTGTATAATGACAATTTATGGGATAAGCGATCCTTTCGTTGCAAATCTACATGACATTTCACATCTTGATTCTGTGGAATGAGTGGTGAATAGCAGTTGTCAGTTATTAGGTTGTGAGCCTCTCAAGAAGCCGATATTAAAACATAATTTCACGGGTAAGGAATCCAGAGCAAACGCGTAAATGTATAAAGAATTGTAACTGGTGCCATTTCACATGTTCGACCTTTCACAGCGCCAGCATTAACTCCCCGTCCACGTCCCGATCTCCCCTTCGGTTGTTTCCCTTCGGGTTCGCCAATCAAATTTCTTCGTTTTTTCAACCCTCTGCGTACGTTCTGCGCTTTCTTCGATAATAAGATTCCTAATTTAATTATTTTGCTCGAAAATATTTCTCTAAATTCGGAGGCAGAATATTTGTAGTTCAGTTACCATAGTAACCATACTGCATGAGAAGAGACATCGCCTTCTTCGAAGATCGGGACAGGTGATTAATTTTTTAAAGAGGGAAGAGGCAATAGTACATTATTCAGAAAACATTTGGTCTGGACTTTCTTCATAATTTGTGAAGTATACAATGTATGTCAGAATAGCAATTATAAAATTCACAATAGTTTTAATGTTGGACTTACTTTCGTCTTCAAGTGAACAGTTTAGCGAATATTAAGGCCCATTCACAATGGAAATTAAACATAACGTAAACGTTAACTTAAGAATGTAAACGTTACGGTAAAATCACATCATTTATGATGGGGAAATAAACATATCCGCAAACATACTTGGTAACCAAGGACGCCATTTTATCATATTCTGTCGTATACTTCAGCGCTTCACGATTGTGTCCCGTTTGCAAATCACGTAAGCATAAGCATGAAAGTTTGGAGTTCGAAAACTTTCATGTTAACATCTAACGGTAATGTTAATGTCAATGTTTATGTGAATCATTGTGAATGATCCCATTTGATAACCTGGCTGCAAACTTCTTTGTTCATGTTATGGTTATGTTTAATTTTCATTGTGAATGAGCCTTAACACTATACAGACTGAGCCGATGAAGAGGCTGCGGTGATACGTCTTGATACGTCTCATCGTTCTACAGCTAAAGTCAATGCACTTCCCATGAGTCGAAGTGATTTATTTAAAGTGCACTTTCTAAGAGGTAGGCCTACACTTACACTTGGTACGGATTTTACATACTTACAAATAGATTTTAAAGAACCCGGAGGTTCATTGCCGCCCTCGCATAAACCCGCTATTGGTCCCTATCCTGTGGAAGATTAATCCAGTCTCTACCATCGAATCCCACCTCCCCCAAATCCATTTTCATATTATCCTCCCATCTACGGCATGGCCTCCCCAAAGGTCTTTTTCCTTCAGATATTCCAACTATCACTCTATATACATTTCTAGATTCAACCATACGTACTACATGCCCTGCCTATTTCAAACGTCTGGATTTAATGTTCCTAATTATGTCAGGTGAAGAATACAATGCGTGCAGTTCTGTGTTGTGTAACTTTCTGCATTCTCCTGTAACTTCATCCCTCTTAGCCTCAAATATTTTCCTAAGCACCTTATTCTCGAACGCTCTTAACCTCTATTCCTCTCGCAAAGTAAAGGTTGAACTTTCACAACCATACAGAACAACCTGTAATATAACTGTTTTATAAATTCTAACTTTCAGATTTTTCGAGAGCAGACTGGGTGACAAAAGCTTCTCAACCGAATAATAACAGGCATTTCCCATATTTATTCTGCGTTTAATTTCCTCCCGAGTGTCATTTATATTTGTTACTGTTGCTTCAAAGTATTTGAATTTTTTCACGTTTTCAAATGATAAATTTTAAACTTTTATATTTCCATTTCGTACTATGTTCTGGTCACGAGACATAATCATATACTTTGTTTTTTTTTTCGGAGTTTACTTCCAAACCTATCTCTTTACTTGTTTCAAGAAAGATTCCGTTGTTTTCCCTAATAGTTTGCGAATTTTCTCCTGACATATTCACGTCATCCGCATAGACAAGCAGCTGATGTAATCCATTCAATTGCAAACCCTGTCTATTATCCTGGATTTCAGTAATGGAATATTCTAGAGAAAAATTAAAAAGTAAAGTTCTGCAGTGCCTGGGAAAAGTGACATAAGTCAGTTTCCACAAACCTTTTTTGATAATTTATTGACAACTTACACTGGTTTATGTCGATTTGATTTTTTTCTGTATGAATTATTGTAATGGGAGAAATACTTATGTCTCTTTTTCCTAGCGAGCAGATGTTCCGTAAGTTGTCAATAAATTATCATTCATTTATTATCTTCCATAAATCTTACATGAGCAATGAAGCTTTTTAAGATGTGGAACAAGTCAAACGTTTACAATATTACAATTACATTTTTACAAAATTTTACAATATTTTACATTTTTTACAGTTTTACAATGTAGTAATTTTCTACAATGATGAGGTAAGGTCCGAGGATTCGCCAAAAGATTACCCGGCATTTGCCTTTTGGTTGGGGAAAACCTCGGAAAACTCCAACCAGGTAATCAAATTAAAGGAGGAAATGAAGTGATGCCGAGGACTCGCCATAGACCATCCGGCTTCAGTCCCACGGCTGGGTTTGTGGAAAATGACTTATGTCACTTTTCCCAGGCACTGCAGAGTTGATAGTGCATCTCCTTACTTTAATCTGCAGTGAAATGAAAAAGCATCAGACAGAAATTAGCTATACGGACTCTGATGTAAGTTTCACTTAGACACATTTTAATTATCGAACTATGAAAAAAAAATTGTCCTTACTCAAAAACCACAATCTAGTTCTGATGTACATCTATGAACGTCGTTCCTTTTTGTTCTCAGGTGACAATACTCATTTTCAATAGCTAATACAAATTGCTAGTATATTTCGCGAGTAAGTCTTTCCCTATCGACGTCTAGTACTCGCAGCTTTACTACATCGACTACTTTGTATGCAGGAAATTTTATGTTTGACATTTTCTTCAATTTCATTCGCTTGATACTCGAATCCTGTCTTCGCACTAGCTCGCCTCTTCCAGAGCACTTCCTTTCTCTTTTTGATTACTGGAAGATTGATCGCTTCTGTATTACTCTCGACATCGCAGGATGGTACAGACGTCATCATATCACAGAGGACGTCTGAAGACTCGTCATTTGTACCATTTTTGTTCGAAACGATTCCATTGCCTACTTTAAACAGATCTCCATGCGCTTGTGAGTTTAATTGCCACAGGCCGTTGGTAGTCCGGGGTGCTCGAGAGGAAGTGCTACAATATGGAGGAGCTGTGCGATGCCGACCGATGAAGTAGAAGCAGGTGACGAACAGTTAATAAGAGGTAAAATGACAAGTAGAAACTGTAACAGAAATAAAGTAAATTCAATCAAGGATACAGACACTGTACGAAACTACCTACTAAGAGATAGGCATCACCAAAGATTAAATTTTCCTAAAATTAGAAAAAACGAATTATTAACTAAACAAGATAAAAAAGACAGGTTTTTGAAAATAAGTTTAGAATAACGTCAAGGTTTTAAAATAACAAAAACAATTGAAACTAGAGAATTAATGAAGTTATTAATGTATTCCGATATTACTTACATACTGGCTTTTAAGGAACCCGGAGGTTCATTGCCGCCCTCACATAAGCCTGCCATTGGTCCCTATCCTGAGCAAGATTAATCCAGTCTCTACCATCATATCCCACCTCTTTCAAATCCATTTTAATATTATCTTCCCACCTACGTCTCGGCCTCCCCAAAGGTCTTTTTCCCTCCGGCCTCCCAACTAACACTCTGTATGCATTTCTGGATTCGTCCATACGTGCTACATGTCCTGCCCATTTCAAACGTCTGGATTTTATGTTCCTAATTATGTCAGGTGAAGAATACAATGCGTGCAGCTCTGCGTTGTGTAACTTTATCCATTCTCCTGTAACTTCATCCTGCTTAGCCCCAAATATTTTCCTAAGAACCTTATTCTCAAACATTCTTAATCTCTGTTCCTCTCTCAAAGTGAGAGTCCAAGTTTCACAACCATACAGAACAACCGGTAATATAACTGTTTTATAAATTCTTTCAGATTTTTTGATAGAAGACTAGATGACAAAAGCTTCTCAACCGAATAATAACAGGCATTTCCCATATTTATTCTGCGTTTAATTTCCTCCCGAGTGTCATTTATATTTGTTACTGTTGCTCCAAGGTATTTGAATTTTTCCACCTCTTCGAAAGATAAATCTCCAATTTTTATAGTTCCATTTCGTACAATATTCTCGTCACGAGACATAATCATATACTTAGTCTTTTCGGGATTAACTTCCAACCATATCGCTTTACTTGCTTCAAGTAGAATTTCCGCGTTTTCCCTAATCGTTTGTGGATTTTCCCCTAGCATATTCACGTCATCCGCATAGACAAGAAGCTGATGTAACCCATTCAACTCCAAACCCTGTCTATTATCCTGAACTTTCCTAATGACATATTCTAGAGCGAAGTTAAAAAGTAAAGATGATAGTGCAGCTCCCTGCTTTAGTCCGCAGTGAATTGGAAAAGCATCAGATAGAAAGTGGCCTATACGGACTCAGCTGTAAGTTTCACTAAGACACATTTTAATTAATGGAACTAGTTTCTTGGGAATATCAAATTCAATAAGAATATTATATAAAACTTCTCTCTTAACCGAGTCATACGCCTTTTTGAAATCTATGAATAACTGATGTACTGTAACCTTATACTCCCATTTTTTCTCCAATATCTGTCGAATACAAAGATCTGATCAATAGTCGATCTATTACGCCTAAAACCACACTGATGATCCCCAATAATTTCATCTACATATGGAGTTAATCTTCTCAAAAGGATATTCGACAAAATTTTGTACGACGTCAACAAAAGTGATATTCCTCGAAAGTTACTACAGTTAGTCTTGTCCCCCTTCTTAAAATAGGTACGATTATGGACTCCTTCCATTGTTCTGGTACAATTTCCTGTTCCCATATTGTAAGTAGAAGTTTATAAATTTCGCTAGATAATGCCCTTCCGCCCTCTTGTATTAATTCTGCTGGAATTTTATCAATACCTGGAGACTTGTACTTTTTCAGATTTTCTATCGCAATTTCGACTTCAGAAAGTGTGGGTTCCGGTATGAATGGCTCAGCAGAATGTATTGCGATAGCTATATTACTTAGTAAAGGTTCAGA
This sequence comes from Periplaneta americana, assembly GCF_040183065.1. Taxonomy (NCBI): domain Eukaryota; kingdom Metazoa; phylum Arthropoda; class Insecta; order Blattodea; family Blattidae; genus Periplaneta; species Periplaneta americana. Next base: position 39,210,889 of record NC_091123.1, read on the forward strand.
AGATAATTTGACTTTATAAATTGGTTAACTACTATATTTTAAATTCAATAAGAATGGATTTATAATAAATTGATTAGTTATCATAATAGCAATGAATTGAAAATGAGTGCATGCGATACAATGATGAAACTGAATTGAGGTTGATTATGTAAGCAACTTGTCAAGTTTGTGTTGAAACAGCTATGCGGTAGTCTTCATAGAAGTTACGCAAACGTTTCTGCTGACAAGAAAATATTACAAGAAATAAAGATTAAACTACATATGGAATGTACCGATTCAGCTATTTCAGGCTCATAACTTACAGTATGTCGACATCTGTTCACCTATTTGAAATAATAAGTTATTATGTAAAATAAGACCTAAAATTATACATAAATACTGGATAAATAGAGCAAAAGGAAATATTGTTTTACACTTGTTTATTGTAGAGTTAAAATTTAAAGAAAGTATTAAAATGTTTATGGTAGTAAATTGTGAAAAGGAGGAGATAAATAAGGTTTAAAATCTTAATGGTTATTACGATGGGTTTAAACATGCACTAAAACCAGACTTAAGTGCAAGTTTGAACCAATAAATTATCGAGATTTGCGATAAATAAATTAATTTAGGAAATTGTACATTTATTAAGTATAACTACTTTTGTATATTGATCTTTTTGTTAAATTATTAAGTTTTGTACTTTTGTGATCTAATATAAATAAATCTATCACAATAGTGAGTTTAAGTGAGTGAAACTCTCCTTCGCTGTTAAAATTTGTAAAGGCATCATTATGAAGAGTTGATGTCGTTAGACCAACTTTTAAAAGCAAACCAAACATTGCCTCTTATATGTTTTATTTATTCCCTTGATGAAATGTCTGTTTTCTGCTTCGGTAAATTCCCCCAAGGTCCCCGAGGCGAAACTCCTGTCCCGAGCAAGTCCGCCTCGGGTGCCATTGCAGAAGCCATCTAACACCGCTGAACTACATTCCACGGAGGCCGGTAGAGAGAGTCAGCAGCTTCGGGAAGCCGCCGGTAGAGTGATCTGAAAAACCAGAAACGGGATGATAAGGAAAGGATGATGGGAGAGGAAAGGAATGAAGGAAAGACCAAGAAAAAACTCACCCAGGCAACTCGTCCTAACCGGGAATCGAACCTGAGACCGCGGGGTTCGGAGTTAGACTCGTTAATCCCTCAGCCACAACGGTGGACTATAATTGGTAGAAGTTGTGTTACACAAGTTATGTGTAACCATAACCTTAAATTTAATTGTCTCAAAAAAGAAATTTTCTATGTTTTCAACAAGTATTCATTTTATTTCTCAATGATTAAAGTTAGAATGATGAAAGTATGCACAGTTATTCATTAATATATCTGTTATGAAATGGAGCATTTGATTGGCTGTGTTCAGTACAGATTTATTGCTAGAGAATTATACGCAAAGTAGTATTATGTTTTTATTAATATTTGAACATTGAAGAAATATCTATTTTTTACAAATCAACAAATTATAGTATGGCATTACTAATGCTCCATTGCACAATATGCAGTATTACCTTTAAGGAAAAAATAGATTAAAAGTAATTATTTTTAACAAGATTTTCAATAACGATATTTTTAAAAATACATAAAATAAATTTATTGATTAAAGTTCACGTTAACACTTTGTTAAAAAACATAAAATTTACTCTGTGACACGTTAAAAGTGTTAAAATTGTTTAAAAAGGTATTTACCTTCGACAGACGGCCCGTTTCGACGCTATTTGTCGTCGTCTTCAGTGTCTCTTGAACCATTGCTGATTTTGGCTCTGCGATGTGCAGTTGTCGATGGTAGGGGTGGGGGTTTGACATCATAATACGTCATAACATACAGACAGCCAACCCCCACCATAGGAACAACACACCCCCACCCCTACCATCGACAACTGCACATCGCAGAGCCAAAATCAGCTGTGTTTCAAGAGACACTGAAGACGACGACAAATAGCGTCGAAACGGGCCGTCTGTCGAAGGTAAATACTTTTTTAAACAATTTTAACACTTTTAACGTGTCACAGAGTAAATAAATTTAATTTCTTTTAATGCGTTTATGAGAAATGACTGAAATTTACAACGTGTGATTATGATATTGATATGCATATTCAGTAAAAATTTCAACTCTCTAACTAAAAAATTGTGGATTTTAGAATTTCAGTAGCACATCACCTTAAGGAAAAATGGACGTACTTGCGCCCTAAAAGGAAAACTAGGAAAAGTACAGGAAAGATCTCCATATCTTAAAGAGATAAACCGTAACAAGTTATGTCGTCTAATCGACTGCTAATGCACTGACAGTAACAGAAAAAAAATCTGTGCCAACTAATGACTCTACAATCGTTACAATAGGAATAACCTACTGCAGAGGATTTCATCACCATTACAAGAACTTGGACGGAAATTAAGCTGCTTTGATTTAAATGAGAATGCGATGAAACTAATGGTCACAGCTATTATACAATTACGTCTACGTAAGGATGAATAAAATAACTCTTCTTCAATTGAGGCGTTCTCTGGAATAACAGTTTAACGTATGTTACATCGTTTTTCCATTTCCAGAAAATATTGAATTCTTAACAACGCATCTCCTCCTAAAAAATATTATTTCCCTCCAACGAACACAGCGCCCTCTAGAAACATTTGAATGTCGTCCTGCGCACTACTGTTGTATCAAATCTCAAATTCAATATTTTGTAGTTAAGTTCTTGTTCCAAATAATGCTACAATTGCACTTCAGTGCGATCGAAAAGTCTCTCCGCAGCTCTATTACTTCTAGTAACTCTACCATACATCCCTGTAGAAAGTTGGCCCTCCCCGATTCACTCCGGTTTGACAACTTCACACTCCCAGTCAATCATATGCTTAGCGGCCAGTGCTGCCACTTTAATTTTCTACCGAGTACACTTGAATTCTCTGCCTAGTGGATACTTGGCTACACAAGCACTGCGGAGAGACTTCTTGATCGCACTAATTAAATACCTCGTTTCCAAGACTATTTCACTCCAAAATGGCTAAAAAACATTTGTTAAATTCACATAATATCCTGAGCGCTTGTATTATTACAGTATATGATGCGGGAGAAGAAATGCAATTACCCCTACTCTGTGTCCGAAATAAAATAACTTTATTCCTGATCTTCGTGTGTAAGATTTCAGTTTACACTCCGATCTAGAACGAAATAAGTTCAGTTCTTCTCTTATACGTACCGTACTACGAATTAATACATTTTAGAACGTCTTTCTCAGTTACGAGAGAGATGTATTTGTAGTATGTGCTTGAGTTGGCTTATCTAAGTTTGTCTTAGTTTATAAGACATTTATATTTGTCAAGGTGAGCTTTATGCATTCAGAAACAGTGAAAACTGGAAATGTCAATTCTTCTGTAAAGTCCATCACACCCTCATACCCAAAACGACGTTTAAGTGAGTGTCCTGAACTAGAAATGAACAAAACTAACTGCCGCTCTCGCTCGCTCTGTTCGTTGCATTTGTCTTTCGAGTCTCATCTCGTAACTCTCATGCGCTTCGAGTCTTGCTCATCATTCTCGAAATAGCATTTGGCCAGCGCGGAAATATTTCGTAACTTTGAATAACTTACATCATTGAAACAAATAACACTGGAGATATTTAATTGATACAAAAAGACAAAACAAAATAGTAACATTGTTATCAAAATGTTCTGATTCTAATATCAGATGTTATCTATGGATATATAAATAGAAAAAAAAATCTGAAATAAAATTTAATTTCTAAGAAACATAAAACATGACGTTAAATAAAGAGTTAATATTTTTTTTTTTTGAGATTGTACACTTGAACTCAAACATATGAAAAAAAATTCTAGCCTTTTAATAAGGGCCTAGTAATTAAATAAAGATTGGAGAACGGATTATTATACACTGAAAGGTAGAGATGATGTTTCAAATAGGCTACTTGATTGTTTATACATATAACAGTTGCTAAAACAGATAATAAAAGTTCAGTCTGGTATAAGCAACTGTGGCGATTCAAGGCTGCTTGACGTTCGAGAGTTGATTACTCCCGAAGTCTCGATGTCTTAAACATTTGCTTACAAGCAGTCAATGGCGTAGGCAATACTGTCGTGCGGGTTTTCGGCTTTGCAGGCGCTTTAGTCTTGCTTTCTCGATCGTTGTTCAACTCTATCCTGAACGTATGAAAACAATGCAAAAGTCACATAACAGATTTGCCACACACAGTCGTGTTTTTTGGGTATACAAACTATGTAGAAAAACTAACGAAATTTTCTTCAAAGTATCTATACGTGAGAAGGTCTTCTTGTATAAATATTTTAAGAGTCACATGTAATGAAAATGAAGTTTACGTTGAGGAATAAATGAGAAATTTGAGTAACTGCAGTGTCAGCTATTGTGGAAGAATACAAACATAGCCCTCAATTTTGTGGCAGCATGGCTTCAATCACTACATTTAGGAGTCACAGTGTAATACTTACTTACTGGCTTTTAAGGAACCCGGGGGTTCATTACCGCCCTCACATAAGCCCGCCATTGCTCCCTATCCTCAGCAAGATTAATCCAGTCTTTATCATCATATCCCACCTCCCTCAAATCCATTTTAATATTATCTTCCCATCTACGTCTCGGCCTCCCCAAAGGTCTTTTTCCCTCCGGCCTCCCAAGTAACACTCTATATGCATTTCTGGATTCGCTCATACTTCTTATAAGGTAATTCCGGGAGAGTTGCCCCACTTAAAGTTTTTATCGTTTAAAAATTAAACAAACCAAAGCAGATATTTTATTCATGTGTTATAGCAAGTGAAATACATTAAAGTTTTATGTAAAATATCAAACAATCGATAATTCGCACACAATAAGTGGTAAAATAAAATTAATCAGATACGATATCACTGTAATATACACACATATAGGGGAGAGATGCCCCGTTGTGGTAATTCCCAAATTAAACTATTAATTTGATAAATAACACTCTAAATAATGTTGTTTATTTTATTTTTGCAATAAGTTCATTTTCTGAGCTCGTTTTTCAGTGCGACCACACATATGGCACTTAGCCCACATGTTATGCAACTTCTTGCAGAAAGTCACTGAATCCAATCAAACACATCCTTCATTTGATAAAAAGTTCAAGACACTCAACAAAGTAGGAACTATCTACTTTGTTTCATTTGACGACACTCTCTTCATATTTTCCCCAAAAGTGTCTTCTATATCTACTAGATTTTGAAGAATTTGACTTTGAGGTTTTTGGAACTAGGAGGCTTTTAAAGATGGTGTTTCCATTTCTATCTCCACCTGTAACGCGTTCTACCGATCGCTTACTTTTCTTCACAGCAAAAGATATTGCTGGCACATAGTTTATTTCATGAAGTGATTTGAAAGGAGTCGTTGTCGCTGAATTTGTCATTGTGGCACTTGAGCCGAAATTACAACTTCTTATCCCGTTATCATTAGAACTTGTAGCCGATAAAGTTTTCTCTTCTTTGAGATTTCCTGAAGAGGCACAGAAAGGAATTCTTACAGCTTTGTTGTTGATTGATGCATCATAAATACTGAAGAAGTGCTCAGGAACTGCATCTGGATTGAAAGGATAGAAACCTCTGGCTCGAAATCCAAATGACCTCTCTATTACTACCAACGCAGCTTTCTACATGGATAGTCAGGCTTGCTTTTTATAAGCTATCCATTGCTGTGATTCTGTTCTTGAAATAATGCTTGAGAGACTTAAAATGTTAGCGATCAAGAGATTGAATTGCCTGAGTTGCATAGGTTGGTAGGCAAACAATTGTGATTCATTATCCCCATTCTAGCATTTTATGTTATCTAAATGTGCTGAATGTTCATCCAAAATTAAGAGAATCTTGCCAGGATTCTTTTTTGGAGTAAAATTTTCCTTCAATCGCTTCATAAATAATTCTGATGAAACATAGGACGATTTTGGATTCATATAAACCCCCGTTTCTGCTAAGAATCCGTCAAAAAACTTCCATTTTTCCTCTCAAACATTGCCAGTGGAAGAAATGTTCCCTCCGAATTGCAACATGTTATGACAGAATCACTTCCACCTTTTTCGCTTGAAGTTAGGACTTGAACATCTTTGGATCCCTTTTTCTCAACCACTTTTCCTTGTAGATTTGTTTAGTTGGATGCCACTTTCCTCTATTTTATGTGGTTTTCCTACAAATTGCCTTCACATAGAGTTATTTCCAGTAGGTCAAAATACTACTTGTCTCAACATGCCTTGACCTCTTCAGAGAGATGGATGATCCTTCTGACTGCATGAGAGGTAACTCAAGGTTTCGCTCTAGGAAGAAATGCAGCCATTGGATGTTTCTTGAAGACTCCACAAGATTTCAGTCGGTGGATTGTTCTCTAAATGATTCCATAACAATGCGATGCTTCATTAATTCCCAATTCCCCAAAAAGTTACAGTAAGATCGAAGAAATCTCTGGGATTGCATTGACTAACGTTTGGTCGTGAAATGTGTCTTTCAAACACAACTTTGGACATCCCTTAAAATTTTGAAGGCCCTCAACTTTGAGCACCTATTGAAAATGTCGCTGCAACAAATTTAGAATACCGGTATTCCTTAAAATGTTCATGGATTTCAACTTTGGACACCTCTTGAAAATATGTGATCCTCTAGCAAGTTTTGGTCACCCTTTAAAATTATTGGCCTCTAATATACAATAATTCTATACTAATATAATAATTCAATTAAAAATCCAATAAATTCAGCAAGGACACTAATAATAATTAGTTATGTGCGGTAATATCACTCTTAAGTACATGGGGCGTCTCTCCCTCAAACAGGTGGGGCATCTCTCCCTTTAGCATGACCATTACGCCTTATGTATTTAAGGGTAACCGTAATGGACAATTACTTAATTTTTTTTTCTAGAATGGAGTACAATGCATGTACTTGTCAAATATATTTGATTAAGCAACATATACATAGCCATTATCCCAATTACGAATTTTGAAAAAATATAAGTATTATAACAAAGCCTACGAAAAACAGCATTTCTTTTTCCTATTCACTTTTCACACACAAAAAAACCGTCACAAAGATTGCACTGCTTGCCTTCGAGGGTGGTATACGAATTAAACAAATGGTCCCAAGGTCGATTCCTTAGAGGTTTTGAGATAAGGAGAAAAGGAGGGTGGGGCGACTCTCCCCGTGGGGCATCTCTCCCGGAATTACCTTATGCCCTGGCCATCTCAAACGTCTGGATTTAATGTTCCTAATTATATCAGGTGAAGAATATAATGCGTGCAGTTCTGTGTTGTGTAACTTTCTCCATTCTCCTGTAACTTCATCCCTCTTAGCTCCAAATATTTTCCTAAGCACCTTACTCTCAAACACCCTTAACCTATGTTCCTCTCTTAAAGTGAGAGTCCAAGTTTCACAACCATAAAGAACAACCGGTAATATAACAGTTTTAAAAATCCTAATTTTCAGATTTTTTGACAGCAGACTGGATGATAAAAGCTTCTTAAACCGAATAATAACAGAGATTTCCCAAATTTATTCTGTATTTAATTTCCTCCCGAGTATCATTGATATTTGTTACTGTTGCTCCCAGGTATTTGAATATTTCCACCTCTTCAAAGGATAAATTTCCTATTTTTATATTTCCATTTCGCACAATATTCTCGTCACGAGACATAATCATATACTTTGTCTTTTCGGGATTTACTTCCAAACCTATCTCTTTACTTGCTTCCAGTAAAATTCTCGTGTTTTCCCTAATCGTTTGTGGATTTTCTCCTAACATATTCACGTCATCCGCATAGACAAGCAGCTGATGTAACCCGTTCAATTCCAAACCCTCTCTGTTATCCTGGACTTTCCTAATGGCATACTCTAGAGCAAAGTTAAAAAGTAAAGGTGATAGTGCATCTCCTTGCTTTAGCCCACAGTGAATTGGAAACGCATCTGACAGAAACTGACGTCACAGTGTAATACTTGCAAAAAATGTACTTTAATAACTAGGCCTAATATATTTCAGAGTTGTGGAAATTATTACATAAATTATCTGCATTTAAAGTAGAGTATTTGCCACAAATTAAGTTCATTTCACGTTGTGATAGTAATAATATCTTATTTATCGACGATTTTAACTGCGCAGATCATTCCATGTGACTAATTCGCAGTCTTCAAAGCAGACTCAAAGCGAAAGATTTTAATAATGTTTGTATAGGAGCGTTAAAGCAATTTTATCTCACTCTTCCTTACACGGCAACGTATTGCCTGCGCTGTGTTCTCCGCCTTTAACACGTCAGAGAACACTGAAGTATTTTCGAAACATCCGTGCCCGAGAAGTAAACAAGCATCTCTACTTTTAAAGTGAAGAAACGCTGTTTACAACTATTCCACCTAACAATACTGGCTTGCGAGTCTTAATATTGATTCTTGTACTGTCTGATAATTGGGTCTAGTGGAATCTCTCCCTAACATACACATCTATATGCATGAACGCTGGAACCGAGTTTATTCGCCTTTCTGGTAACTTGATGTTACGAGAGAAATACAACACAGAAAACCATTACGGGCCGTATTCACAGACATTCTTAGCGCGGGCTTTGATATGATATGATATGACATGATATGATATGATATGATATGATATGATATGATATGATATGATATGATATGATATGATATGATATGATATATTATGATATGATATGATATATGATGTGATATGATAACATACACATCTATATGCATGCACGTTGGAACTGATTTTTTTCGCTTTTCTGGTAACTTGATGTTACGAGAGAAATACAACGCAGAAAATCATTACGGGCCGTATTCATAGACATTCTTAGCGCGGGCTTGATATGATATGATATGATATGATATGATATATGATATGATATGATATGATATGATATGATATGATATGATATGATATGATATGATATGATATGATATGATATGATATGGTATGGTATGGTATGGTATGGTATGATATGATATGATATGATATATGATATGATACGATACGATACGATACGATATGATAACATACACATCTACAGTATATGCATGCACGTTGGAACTGGTTTTTTTCGCTTTTCTGGTAACTTGATGTTACGAGAGAAATTCAACGCAGACAATCATTACGGGCCGTATTCATAGACATTCTTAGCGCGGGCTTGATATGATATGATATGATATGATATGATATGATATGATATGATATGATATGATATGATATGATATGATATGATATGATATGATATGATATGATATGATATGATATGATATGATATGATATGATATGATATGATATGATATGATATGATATGATATGATATGATATGATATGATATGATATGATATGGTATGGTACGGTACGATACGATACGATACGATACGATACGATATATGATATGATATGATATATGATGTGATATGATAACATACACATATATATTCATGCACGTTGGAACTGATTTTTTTTCGCTTTCCTGGTAACTTGATGTTACGAGAGAAATACAACTCAGAAAATCATTACGGGCCGTATTCATAGACATTCTTAGCGCGGGCTTGATATGATATGATATGATATGATATGATATGATATGATATGATATGATATGATATGATATGATATGATATGATATGATATGATATGAATCCTGTACAAGTAACCAGTCGATAGCCGGAGCTAGTTTAGCACGCTCGTAGCGCGGGCTAGCGAAATGTCTATGAAAGCACCCTACATGTCTTGCGTGATGGTATCATGTTTTAGTGGAGTCCTAGTTTAGTTCCTACGGAAACAGAGGGCATCAGAAAGACATCGCCGTCATTTCACCTCTTGTCATGTTTCGTCCTTCTCTGCTAATTCTTTTTCCACTGTCCTTTCCCAAGTTATTTTCGGTCTCTCAGACCTTATATTCCTTTGTGTATTCCAGACTGGTTTTTCAATTTCTATTCGGGTCATTTTTGTCAGTGTATGCTCCATCCAGTTCCATTCCCGTCTCAATATTTATTTCGTTATCTGCGTTTGCTTGGTATTTTTTATATTTTTTGTTTGATAAGGTATAAGGCTAGCTCATATTATTATTATTATTATTATTATTATTATTATTATTATTATTAATTAATTTATTTATTTATTTATTCTGGTGTAGTTAAGGCCATCAAGCCTTCTCTTCCACAACACCAGGAATACAAATACAATAATAGAAATAAACAGAAAAAATACACTATATACAAAGTAAAGCTACACAAGAAATGAAGAGAGAGAAAAAAACTATAAACAAAGTAAAGTCACACAAAAATATACACAGGTTGCAGTCACACAAATTTTAAACGAGTGATTAAGTATCATAATTAATTGTATCCTAACTAATTAACTAACATAAACAAGAAACTTGCAATTTTAATCTAGATTAAAAAAGAAAAAGAAAAAAAACACAAATAAATACTTCTAGCAATACCTAAAAAACATTAACTAAGACAAAATTTTCCAATTTAATTTTGAATTGTGATAAAGTCCGACAGTCCCTAACGTCATTAGGTAACGAATTCCATGGCGAGGTATTTCTACAGTATAGGAAGATGAATATAAAGACGTTCTATGATAGAAAGAAGTACTTGATGTCGGTTTCGAAGAGCTGTAAGAAATTGAAAGCGCGATAACAGATAATTCGGAGTAGAAGTATGCATGATTCTAAACAGAAGAGACAGTGAGTGTATTGTTCTTCGTTCCTTCAGACGCAACCATGAAAGTAACTGGAAAGAAGGACTTTCCAGAGATATATTTTTTTATAAAATGTAATTTGTTGTTAATTTCATAGTCGGTCTCCGTAGTAGGATAGAATTTACATTAATATTGATATTTTAACTTTATTTTAAGGTAATGTATGATTTTAAATTAGTTTACAATTGACCAAAGCCTGCATTGTTTTAAATAATTTATAAATCACTTCAAGGTCAAGTAAAAATGCTCCAGAACATCTCGATACTTAAATTATAGTACCGTACATCAAATATTTAAGAATGAAGCCAAAAGTCAATATATACAGGATGATTCACGAGGAGTTACCGCCACCTATGCAGCTTATTTTCGAAGACATTCTGAGCAAAAACTGTCATATAAAATATTCTCAATATTTTGAAAGTTACACTAATTTGAAGTTTAAAAAAAAATGCCTTCTTAATTTTTAAGGGTAAAAGAACGTTACAAATAGGGAATGAAGTATTCAGAAGTATAGGCCTACTAATTTCTGATCATAGTATGTTTTTATTGGTTATTTTATGACTCTTTATGTACCACTAAGGTTTTCTAGCGTCTGAGTTAGATGAAAGTAATTCTGCCGACGAAATGAGTCCACGGCCCAGCGCATAAATTTTTATCAGTATTTCCTACTGGTGGGTTGAGGGTTTTCGCGGAAGAAAACCGCAACCAGTTAAATTGTCCCAATTAGGATTTGAACCCGGGCCCGCTCGTCACGGTCAGGCATGCTAATTTTTACTCCACAGCGGCGGACTCTTAGTATGATGATGATGATGATGATGATGATGATGATGATGATGATGATGATGATGATGATGTTATTGGTGGTGATGATGGTGAGACTTTATATTTTTGTTTCATCACTATTATTATTATTATTATTATTATTATTATTATTATTATTATTATTATTATTATTATTATTATTATTATTATTTGACACTAGGGAGGAAATTAAATCCAGAATAAATATGGGAAATGCATGTTATTATTCGGTTGAGAAGCTTTTGTCATCCAGTCTGCTGTCAAAAAATCTGAAAGTTAGAATTTATAAAACAGTTATATTACCGGTTGTTCTGTATGGTTGTGAAACTTGGACTCTCACTTTGAGAGAGGAACATAGATTAAGGGTGTTTGAGAATAAAGTTCTTAGGAAAATATTTGGGGCTAAGAGGGATGAAGTTACAGGAGAATGGAGAAAGTTACACAACGCAGAGCTGCACGATTTTTATCCTTCACCTGACATAATTAGGAACATTAAATCCAGACGTTTGAGATGGGCAGGGCATGTAGCACGTATGGGCGAATCCAGAAATGCATATAGAGTGTTAGTTGGGAGGCCGGCGGGAAAAAGACCTTTGTGGAGGCCGAGACGTAGATGGGAAGATAATATTAAAATGGATTTGAGGGAGGTGGGATATGATGGTAGAGACTGGATTAATCTTGCTCAGGATAGGGATCAATGGCGGGCTTATGTGAGGGCGGCAATGAACCTCCGGGTTCCTTGAAAGCCAGTAAGTATTATTATTATTATTATTATTATTATTATTATTATTATTATTATTATTATTATTGTTGTTGTTGTTACTATTATTTCTATCATCAGCATTATTATTTGGTCTCTGTAAAATATATGTAGACTACTGGACTGTACCCGAGCACGAGCATATGCTCATTTCGGGTAGGCCTATCTATTCATATGTATTCACTTAAAATGTAAATTGTAAATAAATTTGAATTTGAATTTGTTCAAAGCGAAAGATTTTAATAATGTTTGTCTACTGACAAAAAAGAACATTTTATTTCCCTTTTCCTCACATCGCATCGTATTGTCTGTCGGCGTTCTTTCTTGTAGCGCGTGCAAGTCAGAATACGAGGGACTCTCCGTCTCTTGTAACGCGTACAAAAAATAAAATGATGACTGGCCCATTATTAGTACATTCCGATTCGGGCGAAAGATTATAATATTGTACTGTATTCTCCCCATCGCATAAATTTCTGCGCATGTGTGAGAGTGATTTCTCTCCCCCACCCACGTCTGTCTCTCTCTCTCCCCCATTCTCTTCCTTCCGTAAGTTGGCGCCAGGACGCACCGCACTGTGTCGTCGGGACGGTCGTAGCGTGGGAGCGAACGAGCGTCCAGTCGCTGTGGTGCTGCCGCTCCGACAGTAGCACTTCTCCCGATCGCCGGCGCGCACGGTCACACGCGGTCCGGACAGTTCCCGCGAAACATCTCAGCAAGTCCCACTCACGTAAACCAACCGGCATCTCACTTTATCTCTAATTTCTCTAACAAAGAAACATTGAACTACATCCGAATTAAAAATCTATTTTACGTACATCTTCCCCTACACGCCCACTTTTTTTCTCAACGTTCACATTTCCCCACTCCTGATCCAAAATTAGCCCGCCAATTTACTTCACTTCGTCAAACTGACCGAAACTCAAGGTCAACATTGAACTACATCACTATCTTCTTGTATCCGGTGAAATATAACTGTTTTGTTTATCACGATGTGTGTGTAGTGGCGAGATGACTCTGTGAAGAATTTAGCATTTCTGTAACTTTACTTTCAAAACAAATAGAAGAAACTTCAAATATATACTTAACATAAAAATATTTCTAGTATAGCATATGCTTGTACATTCAGCTTAAGTGTGGTTTTGTTTACCAAATAGTGAAAAGTGTTTTTCCTTCATTCATATTCATTAAACAATGTCTTAACAATTTAACATTCCATAGAATTATAATTGTGACTCTATTATGACACAAACAAGAGCAATGAACTCCAAACGGATTCTTCGAATGGTTTTCACTTGCGTTGTCCTCTTAACAGGTAAGACTACCCTGGATTTTATATTACATTAAAAAAACTAGGCATGTTTCACTTCCGCGTTACATAATGAAATTAATGCGATCACAATAATGTTGTGATTTTTTTTTTTAAATATCTTTCCTTAGCTGTATTGCAACATCACTTTATTTTGATATAATTTTTCACCTGAATGCAAAGTTTCATCAGCGCTATTTCCGTCATATTTTCAACAAACTGCACGCAAGATTATCTGATTTTGATGCAAATTTTCACCTGAATGCAAAATTTCATGAGCGCTATTTCCGTCATATTTTCAACAAACTATATGCAAGATTATCTGATTTTGATAAAAATTTTCACCTGAATTCAAAGTTTCATCAGCGCTATTTCTGACATATTTTCAACAAACTATACGCAAGATTATTTGGTTTTGATACAAATTTTCACCTGAATTCAAAGTTTCATCAGCCCTATTTCCTCATATTTTCAACAAACTATACACAAGATTATTTGATTTTGATACAAATTTTCACATAAATTCAAAGTTTCGTCAGCGCTATTTCCGTCATATTTTCAACAAACTATATACAAGATTAGGCCTATTTGATTTTGATACAAATTTTCACCTGAATTCAAAGTTTCATCAGCGCTATTTCCGTCATATTTTCAACAAACTATATGCAAGATTATTTGATTTTGATACAAATTTTCACCTGAATTCAAAGTTTCATCAGCGCTATTTCCGTCATATTTTCAACAAACCATACGGAAGATTATTTGATTTTGATACAAATTTTTACCTGAATTCAAAGTTTCATCAGCGCTATTTCCGTCACATTTTCAACAAACCATACGGAAGATTATTTGATTTTGATACAAATTTTTACCCGAATTCAAAGTTTCATCAGCGCTATTTCCTCTTATTTCCAACAAACGATACACATATATTCAGGAATATTGTATTCAGTACGTGCAGTATAAGTTTTAGTCCCTACAGAGGTCTGAATTTATTTATAAATAATGAACAATGTATATCAATTTATTTTTATCGAATAAAGAAAACACAGTTCAATGTTTCAACACATTAATCTCCTATGAAATATTAGATCTACTTTGTGATCCCACTGAAACAGAAGAGCAATGAAATCCAAACTGATTCATCGGATGATTTAAATATGATAAGATATGTTGAACATACTTTATAGAATCGAATATTTTTATTTGCTATCAAATATATTGAAATTAATGTAAATAAACTATTATAATTTATATTTTGGTGAACTAATCAATTATCCACTTTCCTTAGTGAAATAACTAAAATTAAAATTTGACATATATGATGTATTTGAAAAATTATATAAATTTAAGTCTATGTAAATGTGAACATTATTTAGGGACTGGGACATATATGATGTATTTGAAAAATTATATAAATTTAAGTCTATGTAAATGTGAACATTATTTAGGGACTGGTAGAGAAAGGCATTTTCTCCATCACTTTAGATGAAAATAGCTTGAATATCTTCACAAACTAACCTGCCTTAGGGCATGAACTTTTGGCCCCATTACAAGTCTAATAATAATAATGAAATCTAAACGATTTCTTCGAATGAATCTCATTACGTGAGGGATAATAAAATACTGAACTTACCAAGCGCAATGAAAATCAAACGAATTCATCGAATGGATTGAACACATATTATCATCGTAAAGGGGAGACTATGTTATATATTATATAATGTGTAAATGGGATATGTATGGTTCCTGTCGCATAGACTGAAATTAATTTTAATGAAATCTCTCTAATTTAGACTTTAAACTTTTAGATGAAGTCATCAATTTATTATCCACTTTTCTTTGGAAAATAACTACAGTGAATATCTCACACATTTATGAACTGAAAATAATATAATACGATATGAAAACATTATTACAAATAGCCTTTGTCGAAATTGCTATTTTTCAGAAGGACAAGAGAACATGAAAAGAGCAACACATTTAAGCTATTTTCGTACAACTGGTGTCTATTTTTGCCTCTGTTGCACCTGACATGGGTCGTTTTTGGAGTCTATAAATATTTCAAATAGTAGCAAACGAGTCCTTAACTCAATTACATTAAAAATGACTTGGGCTGTTTGTTTATAATAATGTCTTCATAAGCTGTATATAAATGTAAGTCTGCGTAAAAGTAAACATTATTTAGAGTCTAATAAAAAGCGTACTTCCTCTATTAATTTAGTAGAAAGAGCACCGATATCTTCACAAATTAACCTGCCTTAGAATATTAACTTTTGAATTCAGCAAAAATACTGAATTCAAAACGATTTCTTCCAATGAATTTCATCTCGTTAGAGATAATAAAATGTTCGACTCACAGAAAAGCAAGAGTCTAACAGATTTAACTTTTCGTCCTGAAAAGAAATTTTAAAACGATATATTAATTCGGATCAAATTTCTGCATATTTAAAGGAGAAAATTGAAATTCTCCTAATCATTTATTATCATAAAACAATACTCCCTTAAATTGACTAAGCATATTCGGAAGTAAATCAATAGCTTTCCCATATAAACTAATTTTCATATCGTAAAGGAGGCTAAAAGGAGCTAAATTGTATTAAACTTTTTCGTTTGAAATATCTCAAAGAATAGCCACCTGAAATTAATGACATTACTTACGGTTCACCCTGTATTATAAAATGTGACATGTATGGTTTTTGTCAAATAGATTGAAACTCATCTTAACAAAATCACGTCCACACCTATGGAGTAACGGTCAGCGCGTCTGGCTGCGAAACCAGGTGGCCCGGATTCGAGTCCCGGTTGGGGCAAGGTACCTGGCCGAGGTTTTTTCCGGGGTTTTCCCTCAACCCAATACGAGCAAATGTTGGGTAACTTTCGGTGTCGGACCCCGGACTCATTTCACCGGCATTATCATCTTCATATCATTCAGACGCTAAACAACCTAGATGTTGATACAGCGTCGTAAAATAACTCAATAAAATTTAAAAAAAAAAAAAAACAAAATCACTCTGATATTATACACTTTCTGCTGAATTCATCAAATATAGTCTTCTTTTCGAAATAATTTCAATGAAAAGTATATAAATATGCTCCCAACAGAAAATATTTTAATGTAGCGTATATACATTCAAGTCTGATCAAGTGAGACCTTTATTTGGGGACTAGTGGAAAAGTGTTTTTCGTCGTCGGTATTGAGCTGAAACTAGTTCTTTACAAACTAATAAGCCTTGAAACTTTTAATTTTCGGCTCCAGCTCCATCACGATTCTAGCAAAAGTAACGAATTCCAAATGATTTCCTGGAATGATTCTCATCTCCATTCTCTTCGTAAGAGATTTATGAAATATTAGACTCAAATATGAGCAATAAACAAACGGATTTATAAAATGATTTTAATATGTAGGCTATTATCTTCGTAAAATATGAGATTGATATTGAACAAACATATTATATATAGGCTAATTATAACATCGAATATTTATGTTTTCTGTCGCACAGACTGAATTTAATGTTAATAAAATCAATCTAATGTAATTATATTGCTACTGAATCCATCAATTAGTTAGTTTTTTTTTCAGAAATAAGTACAATGAAAATTGCACATGAAAACAATTAATGTAGTGTAAACAAATTAAGTCTGATTAATTGTGAATTTGATTTAGGGATTAATAGAAAAGCATATTCTTATGTTAATTCAATTCAAATTACAAAGTTGTAATGTCTTTAAAAACTAGCATACTTAACAATTTCAATTTTTGGCTCCATTACGACTCCAGGAAGAATAATGCAGTCCAAATTATTTCTCCCATTTATTCACATCTGCATTATCCTCGTGAGGCATTCACATGATGGATTTAAAATATGTTATATGAAGGATATGTAATTAAATTAATTATATGAAAATATTTTATTTCCTTGCCATATTTCTCTCATTTTAATTTATACGTGCACGCTAATGGAATTTTGCGTTTATTTGTTCAACTTTCACTTCGTTTCTCATTAAAGAATTCTGCGGTTTTCTCAAAGTAGTTCACGTATTCTTCTCATAATTTCCTAACAAGAAATTGAACCTCTTTTCCTTTCTTCTTGTACAAGAGTATGTAAAAATTATTCACAATTACTTGGAATGAAATGATATTTCCTAGAAACTAGTTAACTGAGATGTCCTCGAGGGAATTTGTATTAACGTTTCAGAATTTCTTGTATTGAAGTTAATAATGTCATGTATATTAAACGGAGTCGGTACAGAATTCTCATCAAAGAATAATATAGTTCTTTAAGGAAATTGTAAGTTCTTTATGCAAAATGACATTATGAAAATGAAATTCGTTTTACGGTTGTGTCTAAAAATGGAATACTCCATATAAGTTATTTCCTTTGGAATTTTATATTTCTTCTAGAGGTAATGAGTTAAGTTCCACATTTTGAGTAAAATGTTTCATATAACGTCGACTGTATTTAAAACCAGACCTTGTATACCAATGAATATATAGAACCATATTCTTCTTAACTGGAAGTTGTATTAAAATTCTTCATGTCAAACCCTTTTTATTCTTTAAAATTACTCACTTATATTTTGAACGAAATCAAATTTTGTCTCCTTTAATTGAAATATCATATTACAACCTTAGTCTAGTCAACATTTTTCTACGTATTTCAATTTACAAACTCATTATGAAAGGACTGTTCATATTTGGTTTCTGAGAACACGCTGGGTTTGTTAGAAGGTGGAAGGAATTTCTCTGGGAAACAAAAACAAAAACAAAATCACTGACACGGCGACAGAGAAATGTCTTCTACTTTATTGTGATATTAAATAATATTGAAACATTAATGAAACTACAGCCCATTTAGTAGCAGGTATTCCTACATTCTGGCACAAGTTTCGCTAACTTATTCATGAAGATGAGAAGTATAGTAGGAAAATGAGTCAAAATTGCGAATTTATTATCTGATGTCGAACAGACTGGCTATGATTTAATTCATTGTTAACATTTTGCAACTACAGTTTTCAATGCTCAAGGCGAGAGATCGTGATTGAAAATATAAATTTATTACCTGATGCCGAACAAACTGGCGGTGATTTAATCTATTGTTAACATTTCACAACTACAGTTTTCAATGCTCAAGGCGAGAAATCCTAACAGAAAAATATAATTTATTATACGCCTACGGTTTAGTAGCTATGTGCTGATTAACTTTTGGCATTATGCCATTAGCAGATTTCATATTGTTTCGTATTCTAGGTCTATGCAATAATTAATCATTATTTAAGAAGTAAGCATTTATGTTTCAGTAATTCAACGCTCATTTCGTCAACTTGTTCAAATGAACAGGGAGCGAAACTTGTTGCCTGATGGGAGAGAGGCAAGTGGCTTCAAGTTAAATGTATTCTAGATTCCCTCTACTGTGTACAATGGAAGGCGGCCTGAATCGTGCTGTGCCATACTGGGTGTTCAGTTCAAAATGTGTCATGGCTCGCTGTATGTCGTCATGTGGCTATCCGATGAGCCTAGAGAATTCAATCTTCCTACACTTCCGCAGAGGCGTATTACCTAAATGCGAGAGAAGTTGCCTAGCAAGTACGGCGTTCATTCTGAAGATTCCTTACCGATACGTACGGTAACGTCAGTAGTGGCAAGAATGTGAACTGTTTGGAAACACGTACTGAAGTGAGTTTTTTCTTACTGTCGGGATATGGGGAGAGGGTTAAGATGATTACTTACGTATTTGTTGACATTAACTTCGACGGCCAACATGGCAGGGAGCATTTGATTTGTGTTGTGGAATGTTGCCGTACGCAATCGATGATAACAGATACCCTGCGTACGACTTGCCCTCGCAAAACACAGTTCGAAAGAGGTTATGGTAGCACACAGACTTTACAGACCGCCATCTGTTGCTACGACATTCAAATTATACCGTACACGTTCTCAAGTTCAGATCGAACGCCTTGATTAATAGACAACTTCTCTAACATAAAAGCTGAAACTCGCTTCAAATCGCTGACTCACAACAGTGACGTCATGACACATTTTGAAATGAACACCCAGTAGTTGTTCGCTATTTACTTCCTTTGTGTTGCAGTCGACGAGTTAACTTTTTAATTGATTATTTTACGACGCTTTATCACCTGCGACGAATGACTTAAATCATGAGCTAGAGACCACAGAATTCTGTATTAACTCCGAATAAAGAAATTGTGATAAAAATATCATATTTCGCGTTTTACCGCTAATTATAACTAATATTTATTAGTTGTAAGATAATCGCAATAATTTCGTATAAATTTGAAAGAGAATTTTAGGTGAAAAAATTACTGTATATCACGCATTAAGCATCAAAATAATGGTAAAAAAGATTTGATACATCAATTTATTCGAAAGATGCACAAGGAAACTAGTTACATTTCAACACAGCAGGCGTAAATTAAGGATAACTCAACATAATGCCTCAATCACGTCAACTTTAACATTGCAAGTGTTGGATGATTGTCTCAAAACTGTTTCTTTCAACGTGAGAAATGCTACATTGCAATCAGTTCTTCTTATATGCTTGAAGTAACTTATTATTTTAACCCTTTCTGTGAGTAAATTAACATTATTAACATTTATCTCTGCTGGGCTGAATAAGTCATTTAAATTTACAAATAATGAATATAAATCATGTAACTCGTATTTTTCAATTTTATGAATCACCAGTTTACTGACATGCTTGAAATAATTTTTATATTTTAATCCTAAAGTCCGAACTGAAATGGTTAATTAATTTGCCTACCGACACCCCTACATTATTAGAAATTACTATATTCATTCTATGCTTCATGTCATTATTTGGAAATTTGTGATCTATACCTATTCCTCTCCACCACTGATCATGACTACTCACGCGCAAGTGAAAAACCCGCATCTATACTCAAGGAACAACAAACTTGTTTCATCCGGCAACAAATTTTGCTCCACGATAATAAGTAATAAATAGAAAAATATTATGCACAATATTTATTATTTGTTACTTTAAGTCAAACAGCTGAGCGGTGAATCACCATTATTATTAATATTCGGAAACTACAGTTTTCGACTCTCAAGGCAAGAGATTCCAACTGAAAGTATCTGTGATTTTATTCATTTCTACCAATAGATTTAATAATGTTTGATATTTCAACAGAATACAACTTTTAGATATAATTACTTTGAAATATGTGAAGGTGTTCTACTAGTTCTAGGACCAGTTACATCAACTGTTTATTGGTGGGGAGTAAATTAGGAAAGGAAATTAAATATTTGTCTGCCACTTTTCATATTGTGAATAGCGTGTACGCTTTTTAACCATGCGGTCCTTGTCTAGATTCCCGGCATGGACAATGGAAAAGATTTTCCTCTAGTCCGTGAGAATGGGTATTTGTCCCTTGTCATGCACTGCACTGTCTCCATCTTGGCCCTGTACCGTGCAGACCACAACCAGGGACGCCCTCAATTTGAGAATGTCTTCAGTGTCAGTCCAAAGACATACTCACCTTTGCACCATTTCGGATATTAATTTAGATTTAAAAGGAACTAAGATAAGCGATAAATAAGTACAATATTATTGTAATGTCTTACTTTTAGCAAAACAGCTCAGTGGTGAGATTACTGTTGATAACGTTCCCAAGTGCAATTTTCGTTGCTCAAGGCGAGAAATCCTGACTGAATGTTTTTCAATTTCTTCGTAATCCCTTCTAGATCATGCTTTACCTCCAGACTGACTAAAAGCTTTACCAACAACCAAAAATTTATTTAAAAATATGCTTAAGGACTTTACTAATAAACGGTAGTATATTATACACACTATTTAAAGGGTGTAATTGATATTTTGTTATTTGAAGTGATGTATCAGTGAAGAAGTGTGTTGTGTCAGTGAAGTTGAAGTGTGTAGTGTAAGTGAAGTGTGTTTGTGTCAGTGAAATTTTACAGTTTATAGTGCAAAGTATTTGAACAGTGAAATGTTTTTGAAGTGTTAGTGAAATCAAGATAGAATCAGTGAAATGTGAAGTAGTTCTAGTGCAGTGAGTGAGTTGACAGCGAAATAAGTGTAGTCCTGAAAGTTACTTGTACAGGTATGAACATATCATACTCGTGGGTTTTAGTTCGAACTTAGGGTTAAGATAGAAATTAGATATACTTTAAATGGTATTTTAAGTGATCGTGCTTCATTTAATTTAGGATGCTCTTTATTATTATTATTATTATTATTATTATTATTATTATTATTATTATTATTATAAATTATTATTAGTATTAATTGTTATATTACCGGTTGTTCTTTATGGTTGTGAAACTTGGCCTCTCACTTTGAGAGAGGAACATAGGTTAAGGATGTTTGAGAATAAGGTGCTTAGGAAAATATTTGGAGCTAAGAGGGATGAAATACAGGAGACTGGAGAAAGTTACACAACATAGAACTGCACGCATTGTATTCTTCATATTCTTCACCTGACATAATTAGGAACATTAAATCCAGACGTTTGAGATGGGCAGGGCATGTAGCACGTATGGGCGAATTCAGAAATACATATAGAGTGCTAGTTGGGAGGCCGGAGGGAAAAAGACCTTTGGGGAGGCCGAGACGTAGATGGGAGGATAATATTAAAATGGATTTGAGGGAGGTGGAACATGATGATAGAGAATGGATTAATCTAGCTCAGGATAGGGGTCAATGGCGGGCTTATGTGAGGGCGGCAATGAACCTTCGGGTTCCTTAAAAGCCAGTAAGTAAGTTTAATTATTATTATCAATATTGTTACTAATTGTATTTTTTATTAGTTGTTTTTATTATTAATTGTCATCATTGAGTGTAATTAGTTACCACTGACACCGGGTACATACCTATTTGCAGTGTGAATAAATACATACATACATACATACATACATACATACATACATACATACATACATACATACATACATACATACATACATACATACATAGGTTATGTGACGTCCTCAGTTGTCTTTGGCGCTGATCCAGCGTCTTCGGAAGACTAAGTCTCTCAATGGACTCTCGAGTCATTGATGAATGAAGGTATAGTTATTCATTATATGGTGCAGTATGTTAAATTAAAGTAACTAAAAAGTTATTTCCTTTTCGTGAATTCATAAGCGTTCAATAATATCACGGACGTTGAATGCAGCATGCAATCTAATGCATCGCTTGTAAGTAATGAGGTATTTGATCAATACTAGATTTATATTGTGGTGGCGGTAATGGTTAGGACACGCAACTTTGACGCTGCGGGAAGGCTAAGATTGTTGTTTCGAATCTCGTCTAGGCATTTATGTGCGGTGTTAATTTGTTATTAATAGGGTAAAATTCTATACCACGAAAATTTCAATTGTAGGACACCCAGAAGTATATATTTTAATTTTACCAGGATTTGGAATAATTTCACATATTATTTGTCATGAACGAGGCAAAAAGGAAGCATTCTCTCTGCGTTCTTTTAGGCGGAGGACCTGCATCGCATTAGCCTAACGTCACGAAAGTCCACCCATTCGTGTGTATGTATAGTGTTAGGTTAAAATAACTTCTGAAATCGGCCAGGACCCACAAGTGCTATACTAACTACTTTCCATATTAACTGATTTTATTGATAGAAATTTATTTTAATCTGCAGAGGCTATTTTACGATATGTGTAGGATTTTAATACTACATTTAATACAGACATAAAGATATTCAGGCACCAAATTTCATTTATGTAAGGTGCCCAGGTTCAAATACTGATAATGTGGTAAACTGTATTGAAGTCCACCGTTGTGGTTGAGGGGTTAGCGAGTCTAACTCCGAACCCAGTGGTCCTGGGTTCGATTTCCGGTCACGACGAGTTGCCTGGGTGAGGTTTTTTTCGGAGTTTTTCCCTCACTCCTATGGATGAATATCAGGTAACTTTATCAGACGATTGGAACCCCACTCATCTTCGCCACTTCCTTTCCTCCCACATCACCATTTCCTCATCATCCCGTTTCTGGTTTTCCAGATCACTCTACAAGCTGCTGACTCTCTCGACCGGCCTCCGTGGAACATAGTTAAGCGATGTTGGATGGCTTCTGTTTCTCTTTCATTATATGATGACGCAGAATATCTCCAAGGAAATATCATATGTACTTCGATACATTAAAATAATATATATGATATGCGTAAATCACTTCGTGATTTAAGACGGCGCTTATTCCGTCGGATCCCGGCCAACTAGTCACTCATAACGAGTGCATCTCAGCACATGTGTGGACTTCAGTCCTACGTTCATAGACATCTATGACGTAGTGCAGAAGCGGCCACTAGAGGGAACCCAAGAGTTGGAACTTAAACTGAGACGATTCTGTCCGACACCGGGATGGGTATCCGGTGTGGATTAGTGGATAAAGCATCAGCACGTAGAGCTGAAAACTCGGGTTCAAATCCCGGTGCCGGAGATAGCTTTCTTCCGTTCCATTACTCTTTCATCGTTCTGCAATGGCACCCGAAGCGGACCTACTCGGGGGAGCAGTTTCGGGGGGCCTTGGGGGAATTTGCCGAAGCAGGTCGTTAAGGGAGTCATGTGGTTAGGCGGTGCGAGTAGGGGATTTGTGGCACACAACTCATTCCATATCGAGGGTTAGCGCAATAGATCTCTATAGATCGCAGTGCTGAGCCATCCGTGCCCCTCTCAGTTAAATTCCATTCCATTCCAAACTGTATTGAAAAATGCTAAAATCATAATTATTTTCGTTTCGTGAATTCATAAATATGAGGTAGCGTTCGCGCTGCCCATTCAAGCGATCCATAGTTCGATTCCCGGCGTAGACAATAGAATAAATTCTTCTTTCGTTTATGGAACTGGGTAGTTTTTTGTTGTTTTATGATTATCCTGTGATGACCCTGCGGTTCTGTTACTTTCTATACTTCCTGGGAGGCCCGTATTACGTAGATATCTATTGTGGATTCAGAAACAAGACCTTCCATGCTCCACACCGCGTATATCTGTAAGTCGGTATTTTAGGAGAGATAAAACGAACAAAAAAAAAGAAACCTATTTTTATGAATCCAATGTACAATATGTCAATGTATTGCTTTTCAATAGAGCATTTAGTATAGAGGTAAAGTATTCGTATTACTGATTTGAGATGTCCATCTTCAAATACTGATACTATGGTATAAGTTTATATACAAATAAACTAACTTAAAAATTATTCCCTTTCCCTGATGACATAAACAATCATTAATTTAACAGACAGTTATTAGACAGTTATTAGGGCTTTCAATATAAAAATAAGCATCGATTTAGGAAATGAAATAACTGATGTAAGTAGCATTATATAAATCACTATACATTAAGTATAATACGGTATGACTAAATGATGTAGATAAGTAGAGATAATAGGAAGTAAGAACCGTAACAGACTGACGTCATTAGTATACCAGTACTCTTTTCAGACAGTAGTGCACTGCATGTTAGTGTATAGTGATGATAATTATGAGAGTTGAAACAGTATATCGCCATGGGAAATGTGAGAGTAGTTCAACTGTTCGTTTCTCTGACATAGATAAGCCTGACGATTTATTTATACCACTTAATGAAATAATGACTCTGCCTATAGCAATTGCACAGAATGATAAAGATACACGATAAACAGAATAAGGGAAGAAGCAAATAAACCACGAAAAATCTGAAACATTGGCCTAAGCTCAATACAATCTGTCGCATCACCAGCAAGTAAAATACTCCTATACAATACGGCCATTTATATGAATAGAAGGCAGTTTCACAAGTGCATATTTCAGAGTCTATACTGAAATTTCAACATTAAGAAAACTACGTAAGCGGAAAAGGCTAAAACACAAATCGCTGATGAGTCATGTTCAAATTCAAGTTCAATAGACACTGCTGATGTTATTCACGAATATTAGGAAATAATTTTGCAATCATTGCTATAGTCCCGTCGCTCTAATTTCCGGCAGCCAATCACGTTGCAGGTCGGCTACATTTAAACGTGTGCGTCTTGTGATTCGCTGATTCATTTCTTAAGACTCGATAAATACTTAATATAATCGCCCGCCATTTTAGCTCTTTCGTTGGCGTTAGCAGAAAGCACACGAAGACGTTATTTGCCGCTCAATTATTTGCTGAATTACATTGCGTTTGATTTATTATCATAGGAGCTATGAGATGATAATGTTTAACGATGTGGCAAATAGGTTCCTCGTATGTTAGCTCGGCAACGTAAGAACAAAAATGGCGAACGATACTACCTACCTAGACTTTATAGAGCCTTCACTTTCTAAGACGTAAGCAAAGAGGCGGAATCACGCCGGAAATAACAGCGTCGGGACTATAGATGTCATAATAATAATAATAATAATAATAATAATAATAATAATAATAATAATAATAATAACAATGATCCGTGGCGCTACAGCCCATGAAGGGCCCAGACCGACCAGCCGGCTGTTACCTTCACATCCACATACCGAAGCAGAGATGGACGATCACCCAACCAGAATGGAAGTATCGTGTGGTTAGCACGATGATCCCCCCAGCCGTTATAGTTGGCTTTCACAACCAAATTTCTCTACCTATCGTAGCTTCCCAAGTGCATCACGATGCTGGGTGGGCACCGGTCCCATACACACTACTAGAGGAAGTAACGAGTAATTCATACTTCAAAAAAATTTTTGTGCTTAATTTAGATTCAGTCTTTCACTGCAAACCCAGCATTCTCCAATCTTTCCTATTTTCTACCTTCCTCTTAGTCTCCGCATATGATCCATATATCTTAGTGTCGTCTATCATCTGATATTTTCTTTTGCCCCGAACTATTCTCCCGTTAACCATTCCTTCCAGTGCATTCTTCAGTAGGCAGTTTCTTCTCAACTAGTGTTCCAGCCAATTCCTTTTCCTCTTTCTGATCAGTTTCAGCATCATTCTTTGTTCACCCACTCCTTCCAACACAGCTTCGTTTCTTATTCTGTCTGTCCATTTCACATGCTCCATTCTTCTCCATATCCACATTTGAAGTGCTTCTGGTCGCTTCTCTTCACTTTGTAATAATGTCCATGTTTCTGCACGATACAGTGCTACATACCACAGAAAGCACTTCACTAGTCTCTTCCTTAGTTATTTTTCGAGGTCGGCAGAAAATGCTCCTTTTCCTGTTAAAAGCTTCCTTTGCCATTGATATCCTTCTTTTGGCTTCATGTTGCGAGGAAGTCAAGATGAGGGTAGCATTGGCAACGGAAGCTTTTAATAGAAAAAGGAGCATGTTCTGCATCAAATCTTATTTGCAGATTAAGAACTCTGTAATACGGGTTAAAAAGTACATTTGTAGTTTCGTCGCAAATATTCGGAATTTCCTATACCAACAAAGTTATATAAGAACGTTTGTTTGTTAGACGAAAAAGATCAAGAAGAAGATTTTTATTGACCGAAGAAGCGTTAATGACAGTTAATTCTTCGAAAATTGTTTAGAAGATTATCTCAAGAAGTTGGAGTCCCGTACACTTTAACGTCTATGTACAATTATACGTAATTTCTGAAAGTTTTAAAATTCTGATACCAATAAGGTATCACTCAAGTGGTAACAAAGTCAGGGGATAATGTGGTAGGGCGGACATTTCCTTTCCCCCTCCATTGCATACATCGCTGGCTAGTAACATATTTCACTAATCAAACTTGAGATGTATGGTTTATATATATCGAAAAAAAAAATCGAAAAATCGAAAGAGAATTGGGAGGACAAATTTAAAAGGTACGCAAAACGCGTCCTTGCAAGGGGTTGGGGCTGTACAAAACTAAATATGTGAGCTCCAAGCCTGTTGGCCACTAGTCTCACTCCGGGTTACGCTGCTCCACTGAAGGAGCTCTATAAAATATTGAAGGGGAAGCCGAAATTGGACGTAACCTCTCAGGTACCACATACGCGAGGGGGACTGAGATTTGATCAAGTGATCACGGAACGGGGCGAGGAGGAGATGGTTGGCGAGACGCAGTCATCTGTTGTTCGATGACAAAGCATGTGAAGGCCGTCGGAAGAAGCGCCGTGAAATCTAAATCTGCAATTTGATAGGTCCCTGTCCTTTCAAATTGCGACTAATTAAGTGACCTCGTATATTTAATAGACAATTTATGGGTTCTGAACTAGGGCATACGTCGTTTATAATAAAGGGGAATATATATGGGGAAGGGCATATAGGTCCGTGGCCCATTTCTTATAGGGCTCATCCCGACATTTGTCTTACGCCTTAGGAAAACCACGGAAAACCTTAGGCAGGATGAGTTGTCTCATATATAAAAGACTAACCAATTTGGCTATTATGTAGGAGGTGATTGTTGTCATGAGCCTTGTTGAATCGTCTCAATTTTGAGACAAGCCATTTGGCTATATGATGGCTCAAAAACGAAGAGGGGGGGGGAGAGATGTAATTGTTAATTAATTTAGTATATATATATATATATATATATATATATATATATATATATATATATATATATATATCTCTTGCGATGTACGGAAGTACATATGATATTTCCGTGCAGGAATTCTGCGTTGTCATATTATGAAGGATCGATGGAGCGGAGAAAAATTCTCTCCAGCACCGGGATTCGAACCCGGGTTTTCAGCTCCACGTGCTGACGCTTTATCCACTGGTCATTCGTAATGAGTGCACCTCTGCACATTAGTGTGTTGAACATTGTACCGCGGTCACACATCTATGATAAAGTGCATGAGGATTCGCCACAAAAGAGAAACTAAGAGGTGGAGCTTAAACTTAGAGGATTCAACCCGGCATCGGAATTGGAATCCGGTGTGGCTTAGTGGATAGAGCGTCAGCACGTAGAGCTGAAAACCCAGGTTTGAATCCCGGTGCCGGAGAGAATTTTTCTCCGCTCCATCGATCCTCCATATTGAGGTGTATGCAACAATATTGATCTACCTCTGACACGTCGTCAGGTGAGATGTACTGCCTGATAATAGATGTATCAAGCCAGAACCTCAATCAGAAGTAACAAAATAATGTATACGCTAAAAAATCAATTCCTCATAACGTCATAACTTTTATGTGGGTAGTATGCTGTTCTAAGTCTATGTAATGTGGGCTGAATATAAAGATAGTATTAGCAGAGGCATGTCGGCGGTTTGAATACTTTAAAATTATAAATGAACTTTTTTGTAAGCTTATATTGCGATCTCTGTCAGATGAGAATAATAATAATACAGTCAACAAGCAGTAATTATGTTTCACTTAAAGGCCTCCCACTCATTCAAAAGCAAGGTCTTATTACATAACATAAATCCATGAGACAGAACTCTGATGTTCTTTCCTCTTATACGAAGGCAAAGTAAAACAAAGCGGTATAGGGTGAAATTAATTTCTATTATATGCCTGAAATTGAACGGATATGCAGCTATAGAAAATGTCCAACGCAAGGCAGCAAAATATGTCAAAATGGGGAATGGACATGGTGAGGAGATAGTAACAGATTTAGGGTGGGAACTTCTCAAGTCAAGGCGACGAAAAACCAGACTCATTGCATTGTTCAAGGCACAAATGGGACACAAAGCATGGACCGATATCAATGCTAGATTAGCAACACCATCATACTTAGGAAGGACTGATCATATTAGGAAGTTTAAATGTAGAAAACAAAGAACGGAAGTGGCTAAATTTTCCTTTGTTAACCGCTCAATAGTAGACTGGAACAGCTTTACCTGCGGCAATCTTTCAGGATGGTCCTCTTAAAAGCAATACATTTAAGGAAAGGTTGAGAAGATTAGACTAAAAATTTAATTGGAGGTGCAGTGTAATTATTTAAGTTATGTCATGTAATTAATTGAGTTGATATGTAATTAATTAAGCTGATATGTAATTAATTAAGATGAAATGTAATTTAGTTGATATGTAAATAAATTAATGTGATATGTAATTAATTAAGATGATATGCAATTAAGTTCGGATGTAATTAATTAAGGTGAAATGTAATTACTTAGGCTATATTGGTAATAGTTGGGTGAAATAGAAGTAGCCTACTTGTAAGTTAGATTTACTTTTGCTTTTCGTAGGCATTATTATAGAATAGTTTTTATTTATAGTCCTAGGTTTATTGCATCTACTATTTATAGATTTATGTTTATTTTATTTTATTTAATTTACGTTTATTTATTTTATTTCATGTAATTGTAATTATTGTATATTATATATCACTACCACCGGGTGTATACCCAATTGTAGTGTTAATAAATACATGCATGCATACATACATATATAAATAATGTAAATGATGATGAATACTAATAATAATATTTGTATCGCCATTGCATAGTCTGAACTATCGATTCATGAGTAATAATCGTAAACAGATCCCATCTTTTATACCAGGATCGCTAGTTAAGTCCACTTGAGCTAGGAGCTGAATTCGGTATCGTGGACTAAAAACATAAAAAAGCGTCTTCATTATAGATGTAGACTTTAACAAGATTGTTCTTCTCAGAAGCTTCGACTTCTCTCTCCCAATTACGAGATATTGAAATAAGATCAGCCAACTTTAATTAGATCTAAAGATGCGTAATATTTCGAAACGGTATGACCTTCCTCATGATTGGAAGATTTTAATGAATAAGAAACTAACGGATAACTGTTGATAAAATAAAACGTTGCCATGGATACACTTCGTTCTGAAGGATCTTGGTAACTACGATGGATTGTAATATAAATGAACAAAAACAGCAAAGACTGGTCCACAATAAACCGGGAACGGAAACGACAACGAAAACGAGAACGGAAATGTTAAAATAAATGTATTTATATGTGCGCATTCACAATTAATTTTCACGTTCCCGTTTCCGGGCTTCACGTTAATTGTCTCCAATTTCAACTATCTTAGAAGCTCCACAATCTCTGCTTCAAAATGCTGATCCACTACAGTTATGTCCATTTTTCATCAAGTCCAAAGATTTTTTCTTTCATGTTATGTCCACAAGTGTTTTGTCCACTGAACATAACGTCCATAGACATTTAATCCACTAACAAATATGCCCACAAGATATTTTGTCCATATACATTATATACAATGACTTTTACTGTCAATTAATTATAAGGTCCATAATATATCTTACAGAACAGAAATAAAAGATTGTCTTTTCCACTTCTGTCGGGCCATTTGGCGTCAAGTTGTTCAGCATGGATTAGAGGCTGCTTATAATAACCGGGAAAATGACAGAGTAAGAAATTACATCCATGCCTTTCATACCACTGGATCATATTGTGAATATATTCGATGAAGTTTCTGATGTAGAAGAATCAGTATTAGATTTATCATTATACATAGAAAGAACCTTCGTAAGAGGGATACCTGCCAGAGGTAGAAGACGAGAGGTGCCGCTTCGCTTTCCTCCGCATGTCTGGAATGTTTATAACCTAGTCTCGAATGGGACTCAAAGGATAATTAAGGGGAGAGGATGGTATTTTTTGGTGAAAAATGAGTAAATTTTCAAAAAAAAAATCTGTAAAATACTCTGTGATATGTGTGGAAGGCATAGCATAACATTTTGTGGGTATTTGTGCCCTTATCGGATGTTGAGTCGCCATTTTTAAACTTCCTGCGTTATGGATTTTTAAATCACTCGCCCACTTTTATTGTTGTTTCCGGTAAATTAAATTTAAAAAAAAAAATTGTTTCTTTAAAAATACTCTTTGATAGATGTGAAATGCATTGCATAACATTTTGTGGGTATTTATGCCCTTATCGGATGTTGAGACGTCATTTTTAAACTTCCTTTGTTACAGACAGTTTCTAGAACATGCTTTTGCAACTACATTGCAAAAATCTGTTTGAATCTATGTTTAAAAACGGTTTAGATATATCGGTTTTAGTACAATCCTGCATTGCGTATATTTTTTTCAAATTTGGGCCTCCAAATAATTTTTCTTTTTTTTTTCAAAATATTTTTGTTTGGTTGAGTTGCCACAGCTATAAGCTCTCTACATAGAAAAAATTAATGTTTTACACCAAATAGGAAAAACGTTTTAAAAAATACCATCCTCTCCCCTTAATACAATAGAAGGATGGCACTCCAAATTTAAATGTTAAATGTTATGTTTTATTTAACGACGCTCGCAACTGCAGAGGTTATATCAGCGTCGCCGGATGTGCCGGAATTTTGTCCCGCAGGAGTTCTTTTACATGACAGTAAATCTACTGACATGAGCCTATCGCATTTAAGCACACTTAAATGCCATCGACCTAGCCCGGGATCGAAACCGTAACCTTGGGCATAGAAGGCCAGCGCTATACCTACTCGCCAGACAGGTCAACGTCTACAATTTTAAAGAAATGTATAATAACTCACCATACTAACATATGGAAGTTCATCGAAAACTTTTAGAAGGACCAAAATGACAATCAGTTATTAATAAATCAATTAAACTTATAAAATAATGTTCACTTGATTGACTGTATTATTTCTATCATATTATAAGCAGACTGATGATTTTTTAAATTGGTTATTACTTCAGATTTGTGGACCTTGTAAATTACGGACAAACCATCTGTGGACACAAGTACAAATGGGCCTGAAATGTAGTGGACTTCAAATAACTGGTCCTATAAATTAATGGATTTCAATGTAAAGGACAGAAGAAATTGGACATTTGGACTGTGGACATAAAAATGGGCATTTTGTATGTGGACATAAAGAAGTGGACATATCATTCGTGTATTATTTTCTGCTATGCCTGAGATGTAGTGCATTCATGGAACAGTCTACCTTCCATTATTCGATTAACTTAAAAACCCCAACAGGAATTTCACAGGAATTGAATGAAGGTACAGTAGATACGAAGAAACTAAGCAATAGTAACATTCTGTTAAGGTCCGCGTCATTCTCGTGCAATCACAATCGTCTTGCAGAAATGTTGAAATTCTCAATTTTCTCAGGAAATGTTCAAAAGCACGAATCACAGCGTTACGAGCATCCAAGGACGAGATCATTATCGTTGTCTCTCCGTAATGGTTCCGTGTATCTCTATACTTCTGTTTAATAGTCTGTCTGTCTTACCTGCAAAGTTATCCTTTTGTCTCTCAGATTTCCTCCATTCTCGGCACTGTTTTCCAAACTGTAGTCCGTAGACAGATTTCCGGCCAGTGAGTACCTGTAGAAAATGAAATTCTATTTAAGGACCATTGATGTATCACATTCTTATTTAATTGGGGTTAATGAATGGTTTCATGCGGGAAAAATATTTTTAAAAGAAACAGATTTTAGGTCTTCTTTTCTTGCACATGATCCAAGGGGTAATACCGACATCATCTGATCATGGACTGTAAAATAACATAAGGCAAAGCCAGAAGATGGTGTGGTATAATTTATTGGCATTGCCGATAGTGTCTTACAAGCGCAGGATGCCCTCTTCAGCCATTGTAATATATATATATATATATATATATATATATATATATATATATATGAAGCTATTACTGGCATATTCCCCCGCTATGGAATAACGCTTAGCACGTCTGACCGTGAAACAAGTGGGCCCAGTTTCAAATCCTGGTTGGGACAAGTTATCTTGTTTGAGGCTATTCCGAGGTTTTCCCTCAAAGAATTGAAGCAGACTCAAAATTACACTTTCCCTCTTTCATCATCTTCGTTCTTTCCTAGGTTTCGGGCTTTCTCCGTTATACTGTAGGCCTACAATCGGCTGCGGGTCGCCAGCCGTGGATATGTGGTCATTCGTTGTTGGTGGTAGTGCTATGCACCGTGGGCTCTCCACTGGGCTCATGGTAACTCGTGGGACCGGGGTTAATATTTAAAATTATAAAGCTGATTGTTGGTATCGTGAATACATGGCAATATTATATTATTTTGTAATTGTGAATTGTAGATCATTATTCATATTACACCATTAGTAGCCAATTAAAGCACGATTATTAGCAGATTAAGCACCGAAATAAATTAATTTTATTTACTATTGTTAGTAAAGTTAATCATTGTTACAAATATTTAAATTTCATACACACTACATTACAATTAAATAGAAAATTGCAAAGAAATAAAAAAATATTGCTTTAAAATTACAAAAAAAAAGGCATTTATTAGTAGGAAACACCTTAAAAGGCAAAATAGGCAAAAAATGGCCCTATCATTTTGATTTACTCCAAATCACATTTATATATATCCAAATAATGGTTTACTTCCACCCAGTAAAAAGGAATTTTGCCAAACATTCGGGCTTTACTAATATAGAGTCGAGCTACATATCTGTAGTGCTCGGGAAAAGTGACACAAGTCAGTTTCCACAAACCTTTTTTGATAATTTATTGACAACTTACGGAACATCTTTCGCTTGGAAGAAAATACGTAGGTATTCCTCCCATTACAATAATTTATACAGAAAAAAATCAAATCGACATAAACCAGTGTAAGTTGTCAATAAATTATCAAAAAAGATTTGTGAAAACTGACTTATGTCACTTTTCCCAAGCACTGCAGATATAATTATTGCCGTTAAAGGAAATGTTAGCCAGAGGCCAAATTTCCAGTATTCCAAACTGGTAATAATGATAATTAGAGTATTTCAAATTTTTGTTTGCTTAATTATAATCCATTCTCATTATGAAGAAAGGTACACTGGGAAATAGAATTCCGTAGCATTAATATTGTCTTAACAGATCTGCACGGAAGTGACTGGATAGCAACATCTGTTAATTATATTACGTATGAATCTGGTTGCGAAATCATAAAACTATAGAGAACGGGGAAAGTTCGCCTTATTTCATTAACTTGGTTAGCCTGCAAAACAGTGCGAGCAGCTGGAAACTGGAGACTCATCCGCGCCTGAATGTTTATATTTCATTTCCTTTACATCAGGGAGCTCCAACTTCCACCCACGCGGATAAGGGCTTCCTGTAACAACAGGTCAGTCTCCAAATTACAAGGCAGCGAAATCTCTGTGCTAGGGGAGCCACTTTGCTACGTAATTAATATACAATTTCATCACGTGAGCTGTATAAACATTTCACGACAATGAGATTCGTGCTGAAATCTAAATATGCGACTGGGAGCGGATAGAGTGTGGAATGCATTATTTCTCTAGCTATAGGAATTTCGTATTTCCCGTCTTCAATTCCTGATCATGAAAATAACACATGCTTTCTTATTAGAAATTGCAACAATTATTTCAAAGTTGTTTCCAAAATTACATTTTTTTACTATACCTCTCCTGCCTGGAGAGAAATAAAAAATAGGTTGCAGCCGCCAAATTACTCTTCAAGGAAGGATCACTCATATAAATTGAGGGAAAGAAGACAGAGGACGGACACTGGAAAGTTTTCTTTTCTCAATCGTACTATCAGGGACTGGAATGCTTTACCTACAGACTTACTAAAGGCTTTACCAACAACCAAAAATGTATTTAAAAACAGGCTTAAGGCCTTTACTAATAGATGGTAATTATACACAGTATTTAAAGTGTGTAAATGATATTTTGTTATTGAAGTGTTGTATCAGTGAAGAATTATGTTGTGTCAGTGAAGAGTGTTGTGTAAGTGAAAAGTGTTCCTGTCAGTGAAGCTTTATAGTTTATAGTGGCAGTGCAAAGTATTTGAACAGTGAAATGTTTTTGAAGTGTTAGTGAAATCAGGATAGTATCAGTGAAATGTGTCATAGTTCCAGTGTAGTGAGTGAGTTGACAGCGAAATGAGTGTAGTGTTGAAAGGTACTTGTGCAAATATCAACATATCATGCTCGTGGGTTTTAGTTCGCACTTAGGTTTAAGATACAAATTAATTTTTTTTTAAACGTTATTTTAAGTGATCGTGCTTCATTTGATTTAGGATGTTGCCTGTTATTATTATTATTATTATTATTATTATTATTATTATTATTAATTATTGTTAGTATTAACAATTAGTATTATTATTAATTGTATTTTAAATTAATAAGTTTATTATTGCCATTATTGAATGTAATTAGTTACCACTGCCACCGGGTATATACCCATTGAAGTGTGAATAAATACATACATACATACATACATACATACATACATACATATTGGAACCTGTATCTACAGTCTGATCCATTTGGGTATGGATAATATTAATTTATTATTATAAAGCTAATATGATAGTTGGAAAAATTTCTTGCCGGTTATATTAAGATTAATAGATGGGAGTTTCCATATATGACAATCAACACTGCATAATCTGAAAGGACAAATGAAAATCATAGATGATTAAAATGCTACTACAAATCAACAGCAGGCACAATGTTTTCTTTGGTATGCTAAATTTGAGAGTGTTAAAAGAGTTCAAAGGGAATTTCGACGTGAGTATGGTGTGTGTAATGTACCTAAGTATGATTACATAATGTTGTGGTATCGAACATTTGTAGAATCAGGTTCTGTGTTAAAAAAAAAAAAACTTGCAGGAGGTCGCAGGCGAAACCCAGTACAAGAAGCTGCTATCTCTTGGATTGGCCCCCAAACTTTCCAGATCTAACGCCTCCTGACTTCTTCGTGTGGGGTTTTGTTAAAGACATTGTCTATTCAAAGAAACCCAGGAATATTGATGATCTGAGTTTAAAAATTACTCAAGCTTTTCAACAATACAACGGACATGGGCTGAATTGCATCACCGTTATGAGTTGTGCAGGGTGCGCAATGGGTGTCATGTTGAGCTCTAAGGAATCTCCCATCTTTCAGTGTTGTATGCACAAAGTGTCAACAAAAAAAGTTCAGTTCTAAATGTTTTACTGTGTTTTTATTTTATCCATAC
Organism: Periplaneta americana; assembly: GCF_040183065.1. Lineage (NCBI taxonomy): Eukaryota > Metazoa > Arthropoda > Insecta > Blattodea > Blattidae > Periplaneta > Periplaneta americana. The sequence goes on from NC_091123.1 coordinate 39,247,276, forward strand.
CCAACGGATCACTCTATATTTCCGATACGTTGAAAATGTCAAGTTCCAGGACACAGTAGGATACCCAAGAGCATATTCTGATTACAGTCACCATGAAAGCCTAAAAACTCATAAAATTATTCACTTGTTTCTTCTTTTTTTATGGATCATATTACCATCTACAGTTCATTATCGTAACCTATAATTGAAAAACACACAAGATTGTAGTAAATGTCAAAATATGAAGATGAATTTTCTTTTTGTATGTGATGTTGAAATGTATGGCATTTTTATAATCTAAGAAATATTGAATATGATTAAGAAATTTCACAGTTCTTTTTTTAAGTTAATAATTTTTCTTATTTACGTTACAAATAAATACAGATACATAACAAAAGATAACACAAAAACACAATACAGTAATAACAAAAAATACAGGTTGATTCCCCCGGTTTCTGGAGGTGGCCCCTGAGGTTATTTGGAACAAAAATGTATGTAAATAAATTAATAGAATCACATTCAAAATTATGGAGTTATAGTAATTTGAAAACGGCAGAAAAAATTTTTATTTCAAGTTTTCATTAACGAATGTGCAAAAAAATTATTAAAATACAAACAATTGATTATTTATGTATCAGTATCTTTCGTTTATAGTACATTTAAATCACATTTTCGGAAATGCCTCCCTGATTCTCAAGGCAACGCTCCGTACGGGTGTGAACCGCACGTGTAGCATTTCGCAGCTCAACACGTTTGTTCCTTATTGTCACCGCGGCAACCAGAATGCGTTGAAGCAACTCTTCGCGTGTTTGTACCTTAACCTGATACACGATGTCTTTCATCCATCCCCAGATGCAGTAATCTAAGTTATAGCAACAAACATGCGTAGCGCTCCATTCAATATGACGCGTTTCAAAAATGTGTTGTAACTCCGTAGTTATGAATTTAATTCCATTAATTTATATACATTTTTTGTTTCAAATAACCTCAGGAACCATCTCCATAAACCGGGGGAGAACTTCGTAAATGACTCTATAGCACTATAATAAATAAGACAGTATTCAAATAATTGTATATAATAAATTGTAACTGAGTGACACTTGGAAAAGCAAGGTGCTTGAGGTCGGGTGTGACAAATAATGTATTGAATAGAAAATTTAATCACAAATAACTGTGTATTACTAATACGTTCTGAACTGTTTACTGTAATTAAGTTGAGAATATTGCATTGTTAAAGTAACAATAAATTCATTAATTCACAATTTTCTGCCCAAAGACAGATCTTTCACTGAAAATCCAGCATTCTCCAATTTACCCTATTTTCTACCTTCCTCTCAAACTCAAAATTTGATCTATTTAATGTTGTCTATCATCTGATATCTTCTTCTGCATCGAACTTTTCTTCCGTTCACCATTCATTCCAGTGCATCCCTCAGTAGGCAGTTTCTTCTTAAGCCATAGACCCACCTAATTTCTTTTTCTCTTTCTGATCAGTTTCAGCATTGTTCTTTCTTCACTCATTCTTTCTAGTATAGCTTCATTTATTATTTTCTTTAGCCACTTCATATGCTCCATTGTTCTGCGTATCCACCTTTAATAAAATAATTATAATTCCATAAGATAATTAAAACGATTTTTAAAGCAGTTCAAGCATGTTTCGTTTTCTTCAATTATGTATTGTTTTCCATTCTGAATTCCAATTCATAAAGTTACTATATGGTATAAGATGCATCTGATTAATTTTCTACAAATTCAAATGAATACATTTTTGTTATACAAAATTAAGAGAATTAATTTCATTTGTTTACATTAATATTTTAATTAAATACATATAATAGTCTTTTTATAAGTGCACATAAATTATATATCGTATATTATAATAATTTATACCATAGGTATACGTTGTATTTTTTTATCGACTAGCAGTAAATTATCTCTGTAAGGGTGTCCGAAATAAAGAAAAACGCTCCTATCACCTTGTCGTGCATCGGATCACTCAGAATAGTATCTACTTCCACAAACAGAGGAGTTAACAGCCATCCACAATTTTCCAACAAGACGGAACGCCCCACATAGATCTATTGATGTTCGGGATATTCTGGAAAGACATTTTCCTGTTAGATGGATAAGTAGTGGCGGACCAATGCCTTGGCCTCCATGCCCTCCGGACATCACCCATTGATTTTTTCCTTTGGAACTACGTAAATCCCCTGTATATAGCAATTCCCTGTTTAAGATGTTGTTACGAATGCCACTTGGAACAATTCCTAGTTGAAATTCTTCAGAAGTTTTCCTTAACCGTAAGGCGAATGTTAGGTATTTCCATGGAAAATTCTATGACTCATCTCTAGAAAGTGCGATCTAGCTGTCACCAAAGTCGGAGACTCTAGGTAAACAAGCAGTTCATACCATCTTGTTAAACTTCTATTAAAATTATAGTAATCATGTTTAACTTCTGTGAATAACTAGAGAGCTTGAATCGCTGTTATAAAGTGATGAAACATTCTTCTGCTTCATAACATACACATCGACTGGTTTAATCTTGGCATCATGACCTATATGTATGCTTCCTATAATCTCTTTATCTAGCAAGGGCTAATACAAGTTTAGTTTGAAATTTAATTCTCGTAAAATTGAATTCGCTGCGACGTCCTGCCAGTAAATCAATATCGGATATAACGGAATGTCGGATAATCGAGACATTATTGTGTTATAAGCTACGAGGAATGTTATCGTACAGACTGACGTCATTTCCTCTCGGCTTAGCATATTCCTCAGGAGGGAGTGATCTACAATTTTCCTTTTGTAATCGAGAAGGCGCCTTGTCAGGACGTGGCTTTTCAGCGTCAAAGGCCTTCAGTGAAATCTCGGTGAGTCCAAGGAGATTATTTAGCGTATAAAGACGGAGTAGTCAGTGTTTCTAGGAATATTTCCTTTGCACTTATCACAATTCTCTCTCTGCTGTTCTATAACTCACAGTTATTCAATGATTAAATATAGCCTTTATATTGATATTTCACCGGAATATCGACATTAGAAAATATATGAATTCTGTGTTGAAAGAAATTACGAGATTCAAACATCTCAAAGAATGATAAAATTGTTTCTCTGTCACCGCCAAATAAAATTACCTAGTTGAGAATAAAATGTTATAACCTCAAATATTTGTCTATTTTCGTGTTTCGTTAATCACAGTAGTTAAAATGTCTGTATTATTTTAACTATTTAGGTTCTGATATGACTTATAACTAATCTTGTAATGTTGGGGATCGATTACAAATGTTGACTGCAGCATAGTACATAGGCCGGGGACGTGAGCTAGTACGAGTACAGTGACTTGGTTCTGCGATCGATTACGCGAATAACAAGGTCCACATAAAGAAATCTGGACAGCTCTAAAAGTAAATATATTCTACATAGCATTTGAGAGATATATGTTTACGCACCTTTTGTTATGTGCAGAAGAATTATCATAGAATTATTCGTGGATTTGAGTTTCTTTCTTTCTTTTCCTGTCCTACAATGTCTCTGTATGTAATATCGCTTGTCACCTGGTATGTTTGTATTATATAATTTACATGTAATGTTCCCGTCATTCACTTCAAATCACTCACCAAATTCCGCTGCAAAAATATACGCCTAAGAACCTTTAACCTTCTGCATTATTATTCAGCAGGTACATTGTTTACGCATGCTAGAGTACTGACTGATGACCAGATAGTAAAGTTGAAGCCACAGTAACTCACCATATCGGTCCCCATCATTACAAGCCTACTTATGACTATGATAGAGATATAGAGACTAAACTACAACAATGCAAAATGATATGTGGGACGATTAAACGAACGCTAAAAATATACGAAAGGACACAAACTTGAAGTTCTATAAGGTATTGACGGTTCCTTATCTTCTTTACGGATGTGAAGCATGGACAATTAGACAAAAAGATTTAAAACATCAGAAATGAAATTTCTACGATCTGTAAATGGCTGCTCAAGAATGGATAGAATTCGTAACGATAGTATAAGGAGTGACTTAAACATATTTAAAATCAATGATGAAATCTTACAATACAGAAAAAACTGGAAAGAACAGCTGAGAGGATGGACAGATCAAGAATACCAAAAAATAACCATCAACTATAGTCCATTATTAAGAAGAGAAATGGGACGCTCTAAAATGCGATGGAATTGAGATAGGAGGAGAACCAAGAGCCTAAATCCGTGTAAGGCAGTAGTAGAAGAAGAAAGTAATCATAATTTCTACTGTTAATGTCAAAGATTTACCCATCAAAATTATAATATTAGGCCTATAAGTGGTCAAAGCCATGATGGCCAATGAAATATAATGCTGCGTTAACAAATTAAATTCGATATTATTTAACACTCATAATATGCGTTATCTTTTTAATAATTATTTATTATTCTATTTAAGAAACAGTTCCAACAAATGACGCTCGAGTTTTCTTATTTTCTCAAGATAAATCTACTGTTAAATATAAATTTTTCTATATATGCTTTGTACAAGGAGAAAGTATAATATGATACACACTGGCGTATAAGCACAGTCTAGTATATACAGTCACGAAGCTCAATACGTAGTAAATATGCATCTATAGATAGTTGCTAACCACTAGGATCGCTACTATCGCCTCATTACAGACAATGCGAAATATTACCTGCACAGTCTATTGTTCCTAGCACCCTCACAACTCAAGCTTCGTGACTGTATATACTAGACTGTGGTATAAGCGTCTATGTATCAGGTTAATATGATGAGTTGGATGCAGATTTGACTGTGTAACGTTGACGGTCATGATTCAGTACCGATCGGAGATGCCTAGGGCGAAATCCGACTCCTCTATTCCAAGTATGTCTGCAGAGTGACTTACAGGCAGCAGACAGACAGGGTGACAGTGAACACAGTAGAATTACAAAAGTTTGTGACGTCATATTCATTGGCGCGCTTTCACATCCTGTCTTGTTACTTGAAATTGATGTCTTGAGTTTTGAATGAATATACAAACTTTACACACCAATGTCCGATATAATACAATTTTTGTGAATTTCAATGTGTACAAATGTCAATGGGCTGCCAGAAATTCCACTGCTCGCAGTTCATACAGCGTCGATAAATAATCAATTAATAAAAAGAATACCAAAATATCAAAACATATAACTGTGGCAATTTTGAATTAATACCTTGGAGCTCCGACCGATTCAATTAGAACAGAAGGGTTGGAATTAAACGGGAAATACTTGGTAAATGAATCTATTAACACAAAAGGGTGGTATGTGAGTATTATATTGAAGTGACGGTGGATCGAAAATTAGAAATGTAAAGGTCCACTATAACTATGAATTGTAAAGCTATTGTAAATATCTATCGTCCTGTAACTAGCAAAACCGATTAAGTCCACTTTTTGTGTAAAATAAGTTAAGTACAGTTCCCGACTTGTCTTCCGTGCTCTGTATTCTAGTAAAATCGAATAAGTCCGAAATGTTGTAGGCAACAAACCAATTACTTTATTTAAAAAATATGTTATGATTTTTCGTGCTTTAATAAAGTTTTAATTGCTGTTTTTGCAAAAATGCATTACTTACTTACTGGCTTTTAAGGAACCCGCAGGTTCATTGCCGCCCTCACATAAGCCCGCCATTGGTCCCTATCCTGAGCAAGATTAATCCATTCTCTATCATCACATCCCACCTCCCTCAAATCCATTTTAATATTATCTTCCCATCTACGTCTCGGCCTCCCCAAACGTCTTTTTCCCTCCGGCCTCCCAACTAACACTCTACATGCATTTCTGGATTCGCCCATATGTTCTACATGCCCTGCCCATTTCAAACGTCTGGATTTAATGTTCCTAATTATGTCAGGTGAAGAATACAATGCGTGCAGTTCTGTGTTGTGTAACTTTCTCCATTCTCCTGTAACTTCATCCCTTTTAGCCACAAATATTTTCCTAAGTACCTTATTATCAAACACCCTTAACCTATGTTCCTCTCTCAAAGTGAGAGTCCAAATTTCACAACCATAAAGAACATCCGGTAATATAATTTTTTTATAAATTCCAACTTTCAGATTTTTTGACAGCAGACTGGATGATAAAAGCTTCTCAACCGAATAATAATAGGCATTTCCCATATTTATTCTGTGTTTACTCGTAATTTCCTCCCGAGTATCATTTATATTTATTACTGTTACTCCCAGGTATTTGAATTTTTCCACCTCTTCAAAAGATAAATTTCCAATTTTTATTTTTCCATTTCGTACAATATTCTCGTCACGAGACACAATCATATACTTTGTCTTTTCGGGATTTACTTCCATACCTATTTCTTTCCTTGCTTCAAGTATGCATACAAAAATGCATTACTGGACTTAATTGCTTTACTAGTAATATGACGATACATCTATATAGGCTATCTCAGTTGTCTTTGAAATGTACTGTATGTTAAGAACAACGACGCTAATATACTGCGACATATCATATCCCCAGGGATCACGCACATTAATGACCAAATACATTTGGAAATGGACTCTACTCTTGACTCATCGGCGGGAGAAAAATTAACATTGTTAAGGAGCCACAAGAAATGTGAGTAGAGAGTCCAAGCTTCATATCGAACCGCCAACAAAATCGATTACGTCACCACGTTCTATAATGTAATGTAACAAGGTTGATGTTAATTGCTAGTGCACATGATATTGATCCTAAGATGATATCAGTAGGTGTCTGCATAGCGCCAGTGTTACTATATAGGTCATTTTTGATAGACAATTTAGATAGAGGTGCATTGTACTGTGCTCATTGCAATACAAAATACAACCTACTAGATACAAGAAACTTGTATTCTTCAAATGAATACATCATTATGTCTCTAAGATATTCTGTTGCTGCCGTAGAAATATAGTGAATAGATTTCTTTTTAATTTTTATTTCCTCTCGAGGCGAGGATTTGTGAAATTATTTTCAATGAATGGAAACATAACATATTAAATTTCTCTGTTCACTAAAAGGCTGTTTAAGGGAAGATGAGAAACAAAATGAATATGTAAGGGTAGAATTGAGAGTGCAGCCAACTATGTACATAATAATAGAAGAAAAGGACACAAACGTGCTTTAGTTCTTGCTATAGTCTAGCAGAGATATTGTCCACAGTGCATTTACTAATGTGGTAACGTTCACATTCTTTGTTGTACAACACACACATACACACGCACACACACACACACAAAATGACAACCAACTGTATAGATTGTAGTCAATGCAAAAATAAGTGAAGAGTACATATTATCGAATATGCCAGACAGGATACCGAAGAATATAATGGAATACAATCCTGAGGAAAGAGGAATATTGGGACAAAAATATTGAGATACTGAAACCGGGACAGGCAGATGCTGTATCCCTAATCCCAGATAGGAAGAAAACAATGCGTTATTTTACTGCTTTAGTTTATATTAACTTGCATTTATTATTGTTTTATTTTCAGGGTTTAAATTTATTATAAATTATTTTTCCTTCTTATTCTTGTTATAGAGGGAAAGGAACGGACCACCCTACCCCTTATCTCCTGGCCTAGTTGCCTTATAAGTGGTGCCTTGTTCGTATCACTTGTGAGGTTCACACCTGTCTTCGGAGAGTTGACAATGAAAATTAAACATAACCGTAACATAAACACAGAAGTTTGCGCTCAGGCTACCAAATGGGATCATTCACAATGATTCACATAAGCATTGACATAAACATTACCGTAAGACGTTAACATGAAAGTTTGCAAACTCAAAACTTTCATGCTTATGCTTACGTGATTTGCAAACAGAACATAATCGTGGAGCGCTGAAGTATACGACAGAATATGAGGAAATGGCGTCGTTGTTATGTTTCCATGGTTACCAAGTATTTTTGCTGTTATGTTTATGTTTTCATCGTGAATGATGGTATGACTTCTTGATTTTACCGTAACGTTTATATTCTTAAGTTCTGTTTAATTTTTATTGTGAATGAGCCTTAAACAATTCTTGTTATTCTCAAGTTAAAATAATTACAATTACGAAAAAAAATTACATATAAAATACCAAATAAAAAAACTAAATAAATAAGCAAGAATAAAAATCATTAAATAGTTACCACAAAAACAACAGATCAAAAAAGAAATTAAAGTTACACCAAGAAGAAAAAAAAAGTAAAAGTCGAAAGACTCCATTCATTATTTTAAATCAGAATCACAATGTGGAACGATCTCTGTATCTCACTATTGTTCTTAATCTCTGAATCTCATTCTGATTCTCACTCCCAGAATCTTACTTTAATTTTATGATTCCAAAACTTCATAATTTTTCTTTTGTTTTCTATATTTTTTGGAAACAATTTCTCAACTAACACAATTTCAATATATCTCATTGTAAGTCACCCCTGCGTTGGTAGAGTGGTCAGACCTCTAGCCTGCCCCGCAGGCGTATCGGGTTCACTTTTGTTATTTGAAGGGTTTAGAGGGCCATAGAGGGCCAAGCGCCATTTATTAAAAATGGAGAAAGCAAGGGTTAAAGATTAGTGAATGCCATAATTTGATGAAGACTGACATACCATTTAGTTTTAATGTGAAACTTTATATTACTTGCTACATGTTTCCATTTAATTATGGTAATAACTTCATTTTAATCCTTGTTTTCTACGGTTTTAGTAAATGGCGCTTGGCCCACTGTGGTTCTGAACCCTTCATTTGTTCAAGATACAATCAATTGTCTCTTTTGTATCATTTATATTGTATTCCTTTCCACATTTGATTATCTACCATCTGAAACATTCTCGACATGTACAATATATCAGAGAAGCTATGAATACACTCACAAATATTTTACGTTTGATGCATTTGATATTTCTTCTACTAGAGAGTGTTGTTATAGCATAGAAAATTTTTAAATAAAAAAATAGCCCCGTGGAATGAGAAAAACGCTAAGAAAATAACTTCCCAACATAGGCCTATTTAAATAATCAGTGCATTGATAGGCGTATCTTTTTCACAATGTAAGTACTTACCATTAAAAATAATTTGGACTACAAAATACACCATAATACCCTTCTCTCCACAAATGAAATCGCATGATGTATTCATTCGCAAATTCAAAACTATAGATCTTACAACTCTTCGAGTGATTAAAAAAAAAATCTGCTCACGACACTGTAAGAGCGCAGTGAACAAAATCTATTTGTCGCTGGTATAATTTCGTGGTAAATTTAAAAAGAAATATCACGAAATTAGCTACGTTTGCCCTACTGAACAGAATATTAACTGGAAAACCATGAGAAATCAGAGCTGTGATAAGATTTTCGACAGATATTTACTATAAAACAAGCCACTTGGATACAACTTACAAAATAAATACAACAAAAAAGTTCCAACAAAGTTTTGAGGATATAACTCTTTCAAAACTCAACACCGGTATACTGAAAATTGCAGAAGGCAAATATTCAGACTTGCTTTCCTTATGTACTGGCGCTACTCGTGCCATAATAATGTAGAAAAGATCAAGAGATATATATTTTTTCCAGCTGTTTCTAATTTTTTAACTGTAATACACAGTTTTCACTTTCATTCTTAGACCGTCCTATTGATAAGAGTGAAAATGAATCTTACTTCTGTACACTTGTTTCTGTTTTGACAATCAACAAATTGCTGTTTCCGCCCACACAACTTTATGGTTATCATAAAGAATGGAGTGTTATACGGTGTGAAATTCAAATGATTAATGTGCTGTTCGAGCATGCACAGTGGTTGTCAGCGTCAGAGAACGTTGTATGTCTTACTATTGATTTTCATGACAACTCCACAGGTACTAGTACGTTGTCTTCAGTTTGAACGCTTTAATATAGGATGTACTTTTTCAAAACTTAAATTTCCATTCCTCCAGAATGAGAAAGAAAGCAATGGAGAAAGATTTAGGAGAGGTAGCAATAGTTAAAACTTCTTCTATTACTGGTAAAGAAGTGATTTCACAACGTTTCGAAGGTTGGCTGTAACTTTGACTTCAGGTAAACAAGAAAGGAAGAGGGTGAAATATTCCATGCTTGTTACTGTCGTTTCAAATGCCTCATTATATGTGACGATTCCGGCAGAAGATTTACACGATGTCAAAACTGCGGCGTAAGTGATGAATGTACCACGACCACCTGAACATTTTAATAGTATTCATCTTCAACATAGCTGCCTTGAAAGTCAGTTGACACAGCGTTTGCTTAGGATCGCGGATCCGACTTCAAGTCCCTGCGATGACGGAATTCTATTTGTGATGAGTAGCGGTGGGTGAAGCAGAGGTAAACTACCATGGAATACAATATGGCAATGTAGAATACGGTACTTTTCCTAGTAGATAGCATTAGTAGAACACAAAGCAACTTTAGATAGGGTAAAGGTGCCTAATTCCGTGATATCCCTAATCCCGTGATAAAATTTCAATTGACTGCCATGTCAAGTAACACAATAGACTTAGACAGCAAGCAAGAACCGACAAAGAAAGCTTTCATTCCATTCTGCGGGAGCGTGTCACACAAAATAAGCAGAATCCTCCAGAAGGTAAATATCAAAACCATCCATAAACCACAGAGCAAAATCCGGAGTCATCTACGTCAGGTTAAAGACAGTCAGGGCTTAAGGACTCCAGGGATTTACAAGATTCCATGCGAGTGTGGCGAAGTATACATAGGGCAGACTGGCCGCACAATAGAAGACAGAATCAAAGAACATAAGAGGAACCTGAGGCTGTATTACCCGGAAAAATCTGCAGTGGCGCAACACAGCATAGAAAAGGAGCATAAAATACTGTTTGACCACACCAAGGTCATTAACAAATCAAGCCACTACTGGGATCGTACAATCAAGGAGGCCATAGAGATCAAGCTGGAGAAAAACAACTTTAACAGAGACAGTGGACTCCAGCTCAGTCAGGCATGGACACCGGCCTTGGACCAACTTAGGCCCTCTTACAATCAAGGTCATGAAGATCACGGACCGAGGACGGCAACCGATTCCAACCGGCGGAACAGGGCTCGCCGCCCGCCAAACTTCACACAGGAATCCCGGGAGGGGCGGAGCTTACGAGAGATGACAATTCCCGGCCCCGGATTGGCCGATCCGCCAACCAATCCCATTTCACCTGAGACAGCCTAACATCTATATTACCTTTCGATTTTCTGTTCGGACATCTCGCGTATGTGGTACCTAAGAGGTTACGTCCAATTTCGGCTTCCCCTTCAAAATTTTCTAGAGTTCCTTCAGTGGAGCAGAGTAACTCGGAGTGAGACTAGTGGCCAACAGGCTTGGAGCTCACATATTTAGTTTTGTACAGCCCCCAACCCCTTGCAAGGACGCGTTTTGCGTACCTTTTAAAATTTTTCCTCCCAATTCTCTTTCGATTTTTCGATTCGTTCGGACATCACTTCCCTGAAGATGGTTGCAGAGATAGCAGTCGAAAGCTTGGAGCATTCCAAAATCTTAACTCGGCTGATATCCCACGAAAACATATTAGCGAACCAACGCCGAGAAAGCCTCAAATCATACATGCCATGGAGTTGTGGTCTCTGACTTTTAAGATTTTGAAATACCTAACAGATGTCAGGGGATGTCTTCTTTTCAATTATATTGACTACCCACCTTTTGAATAGAAGCAGTCGACTGCAGAAGCTTTTGTTCAGTGAAAGGCGGTTGACCAGTAAGTTTTTCTTTCTCTTGTGACCGCTACTGAAGAAACATTTTATATTTGAGGTAAGAATTAATATAGCATTATAAAAATGATATATTACTGTAGATTATAGTCGGCTGAATCAGTGTGTATGATTATTTAAACAACGCTACAGGAGTTTTCCCATTTTCGGATTTATTTTCATATTTCTCCTTTCGACCAGTAATGCCAATGGTAAATTGTGAAAATTAATGTCTATAAAATAAAATTGTTCGTGGAAATAATGATAGAAATAAGTTATAGAAACATCAATTATTATTATAATTATAATAAAATAATAGGGCATATATTTAACTTAATTACTGCTGTCGTTAGGAATATAAATAATGAGAAATAATTGTGTTATGATTCAATTTATTCCAATTTAATTTTGTACTCTATTTAACTTTCAGTTTATTTTGTTTATAATATATTAATATGTAATATGTATTCCTGTAGTTACACAAGTATTTTCTATGTATATTTATCACTTAGGCTCCTTTTCTATGTTGTAATTTCTTGCTTAATCCATATTAAAGCAATATACCACGGCTTCAATGTTTTTTTCCAAATTCACGTTTGTTTTCTGAGCAGTTAATGAGGATTATTTTATTATCACAGAATTAGAATATCACTCACGGAATTAGGAAACCACTAACACGTAATTTGGATCCCTGTCACGGATTTAGGAACCACTGTATAACAATGAATAGGCTTAATCATATATAATATATCAAACTTGTGAAACTGTTGACAATGAATGTTGTACAAACTTTAGCTAAATGTCCAAATAACGTCATTTAGGTTTCATTTTAAAATTTTAGCACAATTTTGGCATAAATATAGACTTTATGAAATATGTCACGGAATTAGGCAACTTTACCCTATATCTAGGCTCTGCTAGTTGCATAAACAACAGGCGGTGTTACAGTATTAATACAATTAAAAATAGCGATACAATAAGAAGGTTTTTACAAGTAAAACATACAGCTTCGTAGCCTAGCGGTGAACATTCGTGACTACAAATTATGAAGTCCTGCGTTCGATTCTCGTCTCGACTAAGAAAATTTGTCCTTGAACAGACTATTTAATACTTTCAGTCGTAAAGATCTAGAACCCAAGAGATTGTATACAAAGAATATCTCTAGGTAACAGCATCTACCTGAAACATAAAGTAAATATTCTCAGAATGCGTCGCGAAGTGTTACGAACTGTACGACACAAAAACCATCAACAAGAAGGGAGTCAAATACAAATAATGCGCATCGATTTACCATAATGCAGTGGGAACTTAAAGCTTAAGTTATTACTTTGAAAATGTAAGTAAATCAACTGGACTATGAATTGAAAATGATAAAAATAATAATTTGAGCAATAAATAAAATTACAGATACTTGAGACTGAAGATAAAACAAAATAAAACTCACTTTAAAAATGTAAATCACATAATTAAACCTTTTGTGACGACCCAAAGCACCATTTCTAAGAATTTAAATCTCTAACGTGGATATCTCATTTCTATTTAAATGGAATTTAAGATTAATTCGTATAATTTAAGCTATAATGAATTTTTTCCTTATACAAACGCTTGCTATATAATAACTCAGATAACTTCAGAAAAGTAATTTCTAATAAGGGAGCACTAATACAACAGTTGTGTTTCCCTCATTCTGTGTACGTGACCATTTTACTTTAGCTTTTAGTTGATATCGTGACAGACTTTAATGGAGAAAAAAAGTATACATTTTTATATTTATGCGCCTTTTATTTATTCTTTTAATGATGCATCTGCAGTTGATGTGATGAACCATCCCTGCTGTCTCTATTCACCTTTCATCCTTAACTGTTGTTCTTGTTCCGGAGTCATAATATATATCAAGATGAAAACGGTAGCCTATACTTTATAGGACTTCACTTGTATGCCCTATGTGCCTTATTTTTTTAAGTCCTTTCAATTGTTCCATAAATATATATTAGAACTCTCTCAATTTAAAATCTAAATCTGTATTTCTTAAAAACTAGATACAACATCCTCAGTCTGAAAGGTAACCGGTTCAATCCCTGGTGGTGACGGGATTTCTCTCGTTACCAAAATTTCAGAACGGGCTCCGACCCAATTCAGCCTCCAGTAAAATTGAATAACAGGTATTTTCCAGGTGTAAAAGGCGGTCGGGATTTGAAGCCGACCACACACTCCATTTTAGTGCTGAAGTCTCGAAAGCATAGAGCTCTTAATTCTATATACGCGCCTTTATAGCATACATCCCGGGTAATTGAAGTACGTTTGTCATTCTAAAATAGTATGATCTATTATATATTTTTTTTTTTGTAGTAAGCGATATATAAATATGAGAAATGACTATTATTCGGTTGAGAAGTTTTTGTCATCTAGTCTGTTTCAAAATAACTGAAAGTTAGAATTTATATAACACTTTTATTATTCATTGTTTTATATGAAGAGTCCACTACAAGGATCATGGATGTCATTAGGAATACATTTTGCAGGAGAAGCAATTGAAAGTTTGAAATGTTTAGCGCTCAAAGCTTAACTGTGATTTTCCGATCATTACTGGACAATGACTATCATCTCTAACTCTCTATGTACATTATATATGTCTTAAGCTATACATTGACAGTCTTGGTTCATTTTCGACAAGAAAGTGACATCCATCATTTTTGCAGTGGACTCTTCATACAGTTGTGAAACTTGAACTCTCGCTTTGAGGGAGAAACAGAGATTAAGAGCGTTCGAAAATAAGGTACTTAGGAAAATATTTGGGACTAAGATGGATGATGTTACACGAGAATGGAGAAAGATACTCAACGCAGAACTGCATGCATTAAATTCATCTAACATAATTAGGAACATTAAATCCAGACGTTTGAGATGGGCAGGGCATGTAGCACGTATGGGCGAATCAAGAAATGCATATAATGTGTTAGTTTTCTTTTTAGTAGGTTATTTTACGACGCTTTATCAACAGCTTAGGTTATTTAGCGTCTGAATGAGATGAAGGTGATAATGCCGGTGAAATGAATCCGGGGTCCAGCACCGAAAGTTACCCATCATTTGCCCGTTTTGGGTTGAGGGAAAATCCCGGAAAAAGCCTCAACCAGGTAACTTGCCCCGACCGGTTTCGCGGCCAGACGCGCTAACCGTTACTCCACAGGTGTGGACAAGAAGATATCAGATGATAGACGACATTAAGATATATGGATCATATGCAGAGACAAAGAGGAAGGCAGAAAATAGGAAAGACTGGTGAATGCTGGGTTTGCAGTGAAAAACCTACCCTTGGGCAGAACACTACAAATGAATGGATATATACTCCATACTACGTAGCTACAATCATTCCAGTTATTTCTTAACAAAAACTGTTTCCGTTTAATTAATATTTCTTATATACATATATTTATAACTTACTTTTTTATTGAAATTTTTTCTTTACTGTATACAAAAAATTTTCCAAGTTGCCTCAATTTTCTTCCGTTTACTGTGCAATATAATTTCCTATACACTATTTCTACATTTAGTTTTAGTAATGCCACCTGATTAAAAATTTGTCTTGTTCAGGAAGAGTTAAGTCAAAATTGACTGATTATATAATTTATTAAGTGGTGATGGTGATGATGATGATGATGATGATGATGATGATGATGATGATGACTTAGTACGCAAAACATAACAGGCAGTACCATATCAAATGTTTTTACTCTGACCAGTACGCGTATTTGTTTCGTATAATGAAGGCATAAAAATAGAATTATAACTATCATGCCAATGGACTTTGATTTCCTATGCTATAATGAAAACAAATGGTTTTTCCATTAACAATTCACAATATATCACAATGTACACGAACTAATGAGTGCTGTAATATTAAAATTGTTTTCATAAGTAATTAACTTATTTATCGTAGTCTGAATATGAATGGAAATTGCAGTTAACTGTAGTACTAAAAGTTCCCCTCCCTCAAAGCGTGCATGAAGTTTAGCAATGATATAGATCCCTTTGAAGAAGAGGTGATATCTTTCTTGTAAAGTAACGGGTAATTTTATTGCTAGGAAACTTACATTGTTAATGCTTGTTAATAACATCAACAAAAGATAATGTAACTGATTAAATTAAGAACAAACTCCAATTTATTAAGAGGGTTTATTATTCTTTATTGAACAAGCTGAACAACAAGACCTTTTCAAGGAAATTCAAATTACACATATGAAAGAGCATCTGAGACTTGGACTTTAACAAACCGTGAAGAATTTAAGGTGGGAGGATGGTGAATTTTTTTATTTCTTTATTGTCTGTTTAATACTTTCACGGTTAAGTAAGTGGAGCGTTAAATCCACTGCTAAAAGTGATTGAAAATTAAAGGGACTAAATTAAAAAAAAACCCTCGCATAGGTATGCACTGAAATTGATATAACTCAGTCAGTTTTTAAGACATTCACAACATTTCTCCACCATTTTAGTCATATAAAACATAATTATATGCAAATTATCTAGATTTGATTTTTAATATTTTTACTTGGGTGGAATAATACAAGTTTATGAACATGATTAATTATTATTTTATGGTCAGTAATTTGCATATTAGAAATTATTTTCACATAAATATTTAAAATATTAAAATTATAATCTAGACAAAACTTGATTAACAGTCTGTCAAAGTTGAGTTCAAAATTTCATCAACTTCCCTTTACTGGTTCCTAAGTTATATCCATTTTTGTAAGTACAGTGTCAGAAAGTCAAACTTGAGGGAAATCAATAAACAACAGCGTACCATTTAAAATTCCAGCGCGCAGGGTATTTTAAATGGCTACTGATGACCTCCAACCGTGAAACATGGCCAATAAAATAATATAGATTGTGTTCTACACATATCTACAGTAAGAACGGTTTTTGGGAATATGTTTTTAATAACACAATTTTTTTTGCCAAATTTCGTCATTCTACCCCTTAAATTGGAAATGTTTGAAACAAAGATGTAGCCACTGGCGTGGCTCAGTCGGTTAAGGCGCTTGCCTGCTGGTCTGAAGTTGCTTTCGGGCGCGAGTTCGATCCCTGCTTGGGCTGATTACTTGGTTGGGTTTTTTTCCGATGTGTTCCCCAACCGTAATGTGAATGCAAGGTAATCTATAGCGAACCCTCGGCCTCATCTCGCCAAATATCATCTCGCTATCACCAATCTCATCGACGCTAAATAACCTAGTAGTTGAGACAGCGTCGTTAAATAATCAACTAAAAAAATAAGACAAAGATGCTGAGCAACATTTTTGAAACACTTTAAGACAATATTAGCCGAGATTGAAGAATCAGTAAGAAGTGAACAAATTTACAATTTATACAAGAACCCAGACGTACTAATACAAAATTATAAGCAACACAATTGAAATGGTTAGTTCATGTGAGAAGTCCAGTTTGGTCAAAGGCAGTATGTACCCGCAAAATCAGTAACTGTGGTTGTTTACACAACACTCTTGACATGCCCCAAGAAAATGTTCAAAGGGCGTTAAATCAGGCGATCGCGCTGGCCACGCAAAAGATCCCCCTTTCCCTAACTATTGCTCCCCGATGTGCTTTAAACAGTGATGTGTAACTTCTGAAAGAAGAGTCAGTAAATACTAGTTCGACAAAAAAAAAGTTCCTCCCTGTATAATTCCTCAGAGTTTGTTGGAGAATTCCTAAATCACCCTGTATAACGTTCATGCGAACGAATGCAGCTAGAAAATTCAGCTAGGAAGGAGAGATTCAGAATATAACACACTCTGATATAAACAAATGGACGCGAAATTACAGAGACAAAAGAAATCAATGTTGTTGTTATTACTAGCTTAACAAGCGACTTTAAAAAGGGAGCGGTGTAAGTCTTCATTTAAATTCATGCAAACATGGAAACAGTCGTAAAAGAAGCTCAGTTTAGTGCGGCAGTGAAGTGTAACAGCGTAGCTCACTAATTAACTCACATTCCGCTCTATATCTGTGCCTGACAGCAATTATTATCACAGTATATGAGAACAACGTTATTTTAATTATAACCTTTAATCATGTTGCATACGCCTCAAATACATTATCCTCATCATTATCCCTTTATGAACATTTATAGACTACGCCTCGTAGGCATATACGTTCACACAATAATCTTAGAATAAAAATGTTATATGCATGCAAAGTTAGCCGAATGTGGTATAAATTTCATACAGTTCTAGCGGAATTTATGATAAAAAATGTTTTCTCTGCTACTCTTTTAAGGGAACACAACGGTGAAATAATGGTTAAAAAAATGAGCATAATCCACTTAAAAATTTATTGTGACTCTCAATTTAGACTGAGCTCAAAAAGACCATGTATATTCCCATGGTCCCACGCCGTGGCGTCGTGGTCTAAGGCATCGTGCCTAGAACTCGCGTTACGGAATGCGCGCTGGTTCGAGTCTTAATGGGGGAAGAAATTTGCTCGTGAAATTTCTGTCAATGTATGGGACCGGTGCCCACCCAGCATCGTAATGCAATAATTCAGTCATTAATATTTCTTTTATGTTTTTTTATTTATATTTTCTATATCTGGTTTATTTTATTGAGTCATCAGATGACTGAGAGCAAGTAATGGTCTCTTAAACCAAATTATAGTAATTTAGCAATTACTTCTGATGAGAAAATTTACTTGGGTAACTACGATAGGTAGCGAAATCTGGTTGCGAAAGCCAGCTATAACGGCTCGGCGGATCATCGTGCTAACCCCACGATACCTCCATTCTGGTTGGATGATCGTCCACCTCTGTTTCGGCATGAGGGCGTGAGGCCAGCAGCCGGCTGGTCGGTCTGGGCCTTTTATGGGCTGTAGCGCCACGGATTATTATTATTATTATTATTATTATTATTATTATTATTATTATTATTATTATTATTATTATATTCCTATGACTATTTTCAAGCTTTAGAGCCAATATGAACAGAATACATTTTGAAAACTTTGTTGCAAGGAGTCTTTACAGTGACGTCAATATAAAATATATTTCAAAAATATAATTTCAAAATTATCAGCTCTAATGGCACCAAATTTTGTACAGATGATAAAATTGAGGACAGGTTTATATATTTTAAAATTCATAAATTTTGGACGAAAATTGTAGAAATTTTAAGACACACATAAGTGTCCCCTTAAGGATACAGGATAGTCGGCAGGCTGCTTCGAGTGCTGATAAATTAGAGTAGACCTATATTATACATTTGTATTTTAAATTTGATAACACATTCTCAAGGGAACGAAATGGAACTCTCTGCATCATAATCCACAGTTAAT
Organism: Periplaneta americana; assembly: GCF_040183065.1. Classification (NCBI taxonomy): domain Eukaryota; kingdom Metazoa; phylum Arthropoda; class Insecta; order Blattodea; family Blattidae; genus Periplaneta; species Periplaneta americana. The sequence continues at coordinate 39,266,285 of NC_091123.1, forward strand.
TCCCGATTTACCACGAAAATCGTCTGTAGCTGCATTTATTTACTTATTTATTTATTTATTTATTTATTTATTTATTTATTTATTTATTTATTTATTTATTTATTTATTTATTTATTTATTTATTTATTTATTTATTTATTTATTATTTTGCTAATAATTGTAACGTAAAATATAATATATACAGAAAAAACTTTAGCTCGCCCCTGAAAGAGTAGAACTCGTGCTCAGGGGCGGATTCCTGAATTAAAATTAATAATTATGTAATGCAATTTGTCTTATGTCTACTGTGCAATTATAGTATATAAATTTAAATTTACAATTTTTCAAATTTTATAAAATCCATACATAACTTTTTTAATTTAATACTAGAACGATTAGAATTGACAAGATTAGGATATTTAAATATAAATTTGTTATATATTCTTGGGCCTAAATTACTACTATGATTAAATACTGTAACAGTGTTGCATTTTGGTTCAAACAATCTTACAGAATTCATTACCTTTTGTTTCATAACTATGAGAATACAATTCAAAATTAATTCGATTTTTACTGTATGTATGAATTTTATTAATATAATATAACTTAGTAAATTTGTCTTACGTTAAGTACATTAAAGTCTAGAAACAAATTTTGAGATGGCAACAGGCCATAACTGTTTGGCCAAACACCTGCATAAAATTGGAATATATCAGTCCCCTAACTGCCCATTGTGCAACTCAAACCAAGAAATGGATTCGGAACACCTTAAAATCTGGGCTTCAGTGGCTGACCATGATAATATCTTTGAAAAATATTGGAGTGCAAGAGGTCAAATGATTTTATTGTCAAACGGCTGGAATTAGAAAACAACAACAACAACAACAACATTTGTATTTTTAATACGCCTGCGCCCGGCCTGGTGGCCACACGGTCTAAGGAGCTTCCTCTTGGAATGGAGTGGAATTCCGGGAGGATACACTATGACCCAGCACTACTACTTTTCAAGATCTATTGCGCTAATGCTCAAGCTAGGCGCATTCCCAAACCCATTACTGCTGATTACACTAATGTTCGTTGCATGAGCGTATTCCAAATCTCACCGGTGAGCAATCCGATGGCATCACGGTGTTCCGAATTCCACCGATGACGTCATTGATGCTCCACCGGTGTCGCAACGGTGCCATCAACTTGCAGAGATGGTGGCAGTCTCCATCAGCCGCCATCAGTGAATCTGATTGGTTCTTGTATAGGGTGGGAATTAGCAGACGAATGACATCGTGCACTGTTGGGTCATGGCGGTGTGTTCTGCTTTAGTTCTGCTGTATTGTTTGTAATGAGCACAACGTAAAAACAATATGTTAATGGCTTATGAGCGAACATGTCAACCGACCAGTTATTACTACTGGTTCAAGAAATAAATTGTTTATGCTCTCGTTTCTTTGAACGAGATGGCAGTACGACAATTTCGCAAAATGTTGCTAGCATAGCACAGACAATAACTTGTACAGTCGCCATGACAGCCATCGATCCTTCCAGCAGTTTTGTTCCTTATTTGGTTGCAACGTGACTTCACTGATGCCACCGGACCGGTGAGATTCGGAATACGCTGATACCCAGGTTTCGAGCGGGCAACCTTACTTGTCCCTAAGCCAGCCCCCTCCGTGCTTCGCCAGCCAGTGTTCGGGGAATGCTATGTAATGATGACGAAATGGAGAAACGTTGATAGAATGATGTAGATGCCTTTATGGGAAGACGGGAGAACCCCGAGAAAAACCACAAGCTGAGACCTTAACTGCCAGAGCTGTCACTGTGGAACTAACATTTTCAAATTAAGATAACATGACGGAACTAACATAATCAGAACTGAGATCCCATGGCGGACCTGACACTATCTGAATTGAGATATCACAGCGGAGTTGATACTATGAGAACTGAGATACCATGGCGGAGCTGACAATGAATTTGATAACTTATTAAGGGCAGTGGGTATTGTTGCCTGTGAGATTAAAGAATTTCAATACAAAAGTTTAGTTCAATATATCTAGGCTTTTATTGTTCAGAGTGCAATAACATTTTCCATGGTTATACAACCAATCATTCAGTAGTAAGTTATAAAAGACAACTAATTACTTTCGTATCCAAGTGAAAAACTAACGCCCTAACTTACAACCTGTTTTCCCACTTTGCTAAGTTTATCTCATCCTTCAGGTGCACCTTACTTGCTACAATCTTCACTCTTATGCCTTGTATTTTTTTAAGTTATCAAGTAATATATATATTCTAAATTATAAAGCAAAATTTATTTAAATATTTCAACCTTAGTGAAAAAGAAAAAAATATATTTAACTTTGATTAATAATTTTGCTATTTTTTCAATGCTTATATATTTTTTCCTCGTGTTGCGTGTGCGATATCCTTAAACCCGTAGGTCTACTTTGTAGAACACAGGCTGTAGAAAACACTGTAAAAATTTGATGTAAATTGATTCAGTAATTTCAGAGAAAAGTTCACTTAAGTTTAAAAAATATCAACATACGAAAAACTGCATTTAAAAATGGCAGTATGTATAAATTACATTCGCCGCCAAATTTAAAGAAACAATTTAAGGATATCTGCAGAGATACCTCTCACAATGTATATTGTTTTAAAGAGCAAGATTTGTACTTATTTTTTTTAACACGAAATAAAAAATTGTATTTTTTACCCCTTTTCACTGCCTGGTTCCCTTAAAGAACAGACGTCATGAATAAATGTTAAATGTTATGTTTTATTTAACGACGCTCGCAACTGCAGAGGTTATATCAGCGTCGCCGGATGTGCCGGAATTTTGTCCCGCAGGAGTTCTTTTACATGCCAGTAAATCTACTGACATGAGCCTGTCGCATTTTAAGCACACTTAAATGTCATCGACCTGACCCGGGATCGAACCCGCAACCGTGGGCATAGAAGGCCAGCGCTATACCAACTTGCCAACCAGGTCGACAACGTCATGAAGGTGGCGTATGGGTCATAAAATATTCGTTGATATATTTAAAATTGTCCCTTGTCATCGTACAGATTTCATACCAGAACGAATGAGTCCAAAAATTACGCAGTGCGCAGTAGAATCAGTTCGATAGCGAGTACAACATTTCCAATATATTTCGATTAATAATAAAAGAAAACAGCTCAGTCCATATCGAGTGCTCGTCAACAATTATTTATGAACTGCATTAAAGGGTTTAATTTCATTATTCATAGATATCGGCACTTCAGAGTTCGCTAAGTATAACTTAATGTTCATGAACAACTTTTATGTATAGGGATACTTAATTCTACTTCAGCGAAATATTCTGATTCGCTATAAAATTGAAATCCTCACATTACGAGAGTAGTGCCTGGCACTTGATTCGCTAATTAATAGCACATGAACAAGGAATTATCTATTAAAATATACAGAGTTTGTGTCCTATTTTGTGCTTGTTTTACTTTTTGAGAGACGGATTTTTACAATAGTCATCGCAATTTTCAGACCTTAATTTCAACAGTTTTAAAGCTAATGATTGAATGAATTAAGCGAAATTTCTGAAAATAAATCCACGTTGTTAGTTATGTATACGGTCTGTGACAGTGTACAAGAACTCATAAACATAACTTCTGACAGAAGATGTTATGTCAATATAAACTCATTTGTTCACATTAGAGATCGTTTTCAAGTAATAAATATTTTGTTATTGAATATAAAATTAAACGTTCAGCTGCAGTGACTAATTTTAGCAAATAATATCCAGTGAATGCCATAAAGTGAAGCATAGTAAATGAAGTAACTCCCGATCACTATGTTAAATCTTTAATTGTCCACTTTCATCTGGGCTCAGTGTAAAATTATCATGAGAGCAGAGATGGTCATTCGTGCATTCACTTAGATCCCTGAATTTGATAGACTTTAAGGGGAGAGGATGGTATATTTTGGTGAAAAATGAGTAAATTTTCAAAAAAAAAAAATCTTTAAAATACTCTGTGATATGTGTGGAATGCATAGCATAACATTTTGTGGGTATTTGTGCCTTTATCGGATATTGAATCGCCATTTTTAAACTTCCTACGTTATGGATTTTTAAATCACTCGCCCACTTTTATTGTTGTTTCCGGTAAGTTAAATTAAATTTTCAAAAAAAAAAAAAAATCTTTAAAATAGCCTTTGATATATGTGGAATGCATTGCATAACGTTTTGTGGGTATTTGTGTTCTTATCGGATGTTGAGACTTCATTTTTAAACTTCCTGCACCATGGATTTTTAAATCACACTCCCACTTTTATCTGTTTCCAGCAACTTCATATTTTTTGCTACATTGCCAGACAACAATGGATGTAATTTCTGAACTATTAAAGATACATGCATGAAATTTAGAACACATATTCTTCAGATTATTAGAAAACTTTTCTCTGTATCCGAATTTTGTTAATTGATTTCATTTTAAAAATACGTCCGTTTGTTTGCAAGAAAGGAAATCAGAAAATTGTTATTAAATTTTAATTGTTTATTTTACAAACGTAGGGACTAATATCAAAATTCTGTTACAGACAGTTTGTAGAACATGCTTTTGCAAATACATTGCAAAAAAACTGTTTGAATCTATTTTTAAAAACGGTTTAGATATATCGGTTTAACTACAATTCTGCATTGAGTATATTTTTGTTTTCAAATTTGGGCCCCAAAATAATTTTTTTTTCACAATATTTTTATTTAGTTGAGTTGCCACAGCTATGCGCTCTCTACATACAAAAAATTAATATTTTACACCAAATAGGAAAAAAGTTAAAAAAAATACCATCCTCTCCCCTTAACTTAAAAAATTTCTAGCTGTTAAAGATTAAACCACGATTTCTCTATATTTGTAAACAGCAGTTGTCCTGGAAACTGAATTGCTTTCATTATCGAACAAAAGAAAGTCCAGTTTATTGCCATACATAACATTTTGCAGAAACTTTCATCGTGATCTCCGAATTTCTTCTAAAAATATTAATTTTTATTTTAATTTTTGTAAAGAAGAATTTGCTTAATTTGTTTTCTTTTTAACTTTGCGGGCAAGTTTAAAATGCAATTGAAATATTTAAAATTAACTAAAAATGTCTATAGCATAACTGATCTCACTTTTAAAAATCAAATCTATGATACGTGATTTATTTTATTTTGTTTGCATCATTGAAACAACTTACTCACACTTAACCCATCCTCACGTGTTATGGCACCGCTTCGGATGAGAACCGGTTCCGAGTGCATGAAACGTTCGCAGTTTCAGCCTTGGACAGTCCAAGCACACAGTGCATGAATGTGTCCATCACCGGTGTACAAAATTCTATGCTGTAATAAAAATACATTATTTTATGGTTTTCTGCCCAAGGTCGGCAATCTTCCTTATTTTCATTCTTCCTCTTCCCCTTTGCATACGATCCACAAATCTTAATGCTGTCTATCATCTGATATCTTCTTCTACCCCGTACTTTTTCCCCGTTCACAATTCCTTCCAGTGCATCTTTCAGTATCCAGTTTATTCTTAGCCAGTAGCCTGCCGATTTCTTTTGTAATAGAGAACAGGTGCAAAATGCGATAAAGCTGAATTAGTACGTATTATTTAAAATCAATAACAGTCTTACTTTCCAGAGTATTTACATAACCTCTTGACTTATCTTGTGTAAGTGTACCAATTTTCAATAAACTTGTACACTCGTGGATGAAACTATGGCACTTAAAAACAACATATCTACTATAACACCAATTTTTGTTGTAGCGATCATATATTGTAATTATAAGAACAAACATAATTCAAAATAGAACCATGTTTCATATTTAACTTTAGTTGATTTGAGTAAATGAACGTCACACACCTATGTTTTAATTTATCACTCAAACACAAAATGCTGTACATATTCAGTGTTTTTCGCTTCGTTAATATTCATTAAATCTAATCATTGTATATAGTCATTCTTTTTAATGTTATTTCCGAAACATATTTACTGCATCATTCGAGTTGACAAATCGTTTAACGCTTCGCGAAACATCGTCAATAATGATAAACTAGCAGTACTTTATTTAACTACGCTTTCAATTGTTGAGTTCATTTAGCGCCGAAACTCGAGGTAGGCGAGATATGACCGGTAAGCTTTACATGGAGCTCTATATTAGTCTGTATCAGAGACATTGTTCCTTTACGGGTCATAATCATTTAACACAGGACACAGCTTTACTTCTTTCTTGGAGAAAGTACATCCAAGGGTTTTATTGCTTTTTAAAATCAATCGCATCTTGCCGGGAATGAACTCGCAATAGAATAACTGGTACATAGCAGTGTGAATAACTTTTGTTTATTCCTTATTAGCATCCAGGCTAACCTAAATTATCGTAGTGTTATGGAATTCAGAGATTTAAAAATCTTTCCATGTCAAACACAAGCATAGCTACGAAATAATTATGAATTAGGAGCATTAATGCTTGTTGCAATTGAAGGATTCAGAGTTATAAGGGTCCTGTCATTTTATTGAAATTGAGATAAGCGTGTTCTCTTACGTCATCTGTGTAGAATATGATCCTGCTTTTTGTTTTTCAGTTAGAGCACTTTCGAAGGCTTTACTTAGAATATCATGCAGATGAATGTATACAAAATTGAATAAGATATAACATGTACAAACTTTCTTTTTCTTCTCGAGTAAAATGTAAAAATAACATTTAGTACCCTTATAATTCTCAACCCTTCAATTATGTTTGTGGATGACCAGGCCATATGCGCAAAGTCTGAAGATGAGTTACTAAAGGCCACACCTCTACTCAATGATAAAAGGTAAAGGTAAAGGTATCCCCGTAACATGCCATGAAGGCACTTGGGGGGCATAGAGGTAGAGCCCCATGCTTTCCATGACCTCGGCACTAGAATGAGGTGGTGTGGTCGGCACCACGCTCTGACCGCCTTTTACCCCCGGGAAAGACCCGGTACTCAATTTTATAGAAGGCTGAGTGAACCTTGGGGCCGTTCTGAAAGTTTGGCAACGAGAAAAAATCCTGTCACCACCTGGGATCGAACCCCGGACCTTCCAGTCCGTAGCCAGCTGCTCTACCAACTGAGCTACCCCTACTCAATGATCTGTAAAAAAATATATAATTTAGAAATTTCAACATAAAAATCTATGTCATTTTATGGGAAACATTCAATTAGTTAAAAAGTATATATTAAGTAACAAAACTGCATTTATTTGTTTGTTTGTTTGTTCGTTCGTTCCTTCATTTATTTACATATTTATTTATTTATTTATTTATTTATTTATTTATTTACTTATTTATTCATTTATTTACTTATTTATTTATTTATTTACTTATTTACTTATTTATTTACTTATTTATTTATTTATTTATTTGCTTATTTATTTATTTATTTATTTACTTATTTATTTATTTACTTATTTATTTATTTATTTATTTATTTATTTATTTACTTATTTATTTATTTACTTATTTATTTATTTATTTATTTATTTATTTATTTATTTATTTATTTATTTATTTATTTACTTATTTATTTATTTATTTATTTACTTATTTATTTATTTATTTATTTATTTATTTACTTATTTACTTATTTATTTATTTATTTATTTATTTATTTATTTATTTATTTATTTATTTATTTACTTATTTATTTATTTATTTATTTATTTATTTATTTATTTATTTATTTATTTATTTATTTATTTATTTACTCTGGTGCAGTTAAGCCGTAAGGCATTCTGTTACTGAAAATTATACAACGCGAACAGAGTTTTAATTAGGCTACTTGGGATATCAGATATCTTATAACTGCGAAATTGATCTAAAATAAAAAGTTTATAGATAAAATTACAATGCATGTGTGAAACCATTAAATAAACATTACGAAATAAAACTACAAGAAGAAATAATAATGAAGTTTTATAAAATTGTAGCAGTTCCGATGGGACAGAAAACTGGGTCATGGACAGACCGGACATAATATAGACAGCAGGAATGCTCAGATATTTGCTGGCCACATCTTAGAGATATTTATAATATTCCAAGCAATGCAATAAAACAAGAACTTACTGCATTTAATTTAAACGACAAGATTCAAAATTTTAAACAAAAGTGAAATGAATATATTTTAAGAATGAAGCCTTCAAAATCGACAACTCCAGGAGGCAGTGATATAGACGTTCAAGAAGCTGGGAGGATAAATTATGTAGAGAAACGGAACAAAAAGACTCTCATGAATAAAATGATGATGATGATAATTATGATGATGTGATTATACTGATAATATGATAATGATGATGATGATTTTTGAAGATAGCAGTCGAAGAATACGTTTCCAAATATTCCCCAAAGAAACATCCTCCATTATTTATCTGGATTATGTATTTAATATGAAAACAAAAGCTTCTAGAACGTCAAAGTTAATCGAATTAAGTCAGCAGTAATACATCTCAACAAGAAGAAACACAACAAGGACTCTGAAAACAATTCCACAACTAAAGTTTATGAAATTGCATAAGTCAACAAGTACCAATTACATTTTTAAAGGGAACTGTAAACATTCCTCATTACTTAAATGAGCACTAGAATTGGAAATGAGCTCCATGATGTACGAAGCACAGACAAAACAAGGATGTTAAACAAGATTCCTCATTCTTCGCGAATTAAATAATCAAGTGAAATGGCTACGCAACGTCTTACGACCATGACATTTCACATTGGCATCGCGAGGGTTGTCCAAGTCTTCTCAGCAGTGGAATTTAACACGCTAGGATACACACATTTCTGTTACCTTCTCTTAATATTAGTAATTAGACCTCGGATTTTAGGTAAAAACCTATTTTGTTCCTCATGATATATGCAAAAGAAAAGTTGTATATATACGAATTATGGAAGTATATGTTCGAAAATGGTGGTCCTACACAACCTAAAAATACCTAATTTCACGTTAAAATCAATTTTTACCTAATTTTATGCGAGATCGTGCGTATTTGCTTGTTTTCCGCATAGAACCAATATGCGGTAAGTGTGAAATACCACATTCATTATTCCCAACGTAACACACATAACAATTTTCCTCTTCTTACCGCTTAAGCGCGACATTCATTTTACTGCTTTAGGCTTTTAACATATTATTTTTAGAGACGTCTAACATAGTAATAATTATAAATTGGAAACTTACCACTGCAATTTCACCTAAATTGCAATGTTAATTATTGTTTTTAAATATTTGCAAAATTTAAGTAAAGTCTACTACTCCACGAAACTTATTGCATTCCTGATACAAGTAACATTAAGGAAGCCGTGAAAAAATCAACACGATTCCAGATGCCGATGTTATTACTGCAATATGTTATATAAATAATATTGTTAAAATATTAAAATGAAAAATAAATCATTACATAACCTTACCGTTTGTTTTAAGTTCGCATTTATAAACTGGGGGGGGGGGGAAGACAGACGTATATCACGGTCTGCTGGAGTATAGTAAACACAGAAAACAATTTACAGCAACAATGTTGAAGAAAGATATTTTGGTTTTCCGAAGTTGCCGTCATTAAACAGAAACCAAGATGGAGATTTCATTGCAACTAATTAGAAATTCGTCTTTCAGGTATGTAATAAACTATCTTCGCACAAAATAATGTACGATACACGAGCGGTATGTTTGTTTTCATGTTCTCGGAAATTAAAAAAGCTCAACTACGTTTCGCTTTTTCAATCTTTTCCTCGACCATGAAAACGTAAACATACCGCTCTTGTAACGTATATTACTATTACATTTTCAAATTTCTACAGTTGGTAATATGGAAACGCTGTGTAATTCTGTATGCCAGTCGTGCCTTGACAACAATCGCGGCATAATTCGTTGGGGGAGGATGCAGTGAGCATTACTTCAGCTAAAAAAACTTCTGCACGACCCAACAATTGCCCGGGATATTGCATCCATCAAATCACATTATGTATTTGTGGTCCCCATTATTAATCCTCTAGAGTCTTCAGGCAGACCGGTCTACACGCAACTGGGATTGATAGAAGAGGTGACAGAAAAAATCAACTTGGTTCCTGGTTATGTTGGTGAAAAAGTTTCTGAAAAACTCAAATCAGTGCTTCAAAAAAACCCAGGACTGACAGTTCTCCACACAGTTGCTGACATCTTGGCTGGCAAAACACCTGAACATGAATGTGCTGTTCCCTTGCATCTAATACCAACATTTAAATATGCTCTGGTGTCATCAGTTGATGTGGAACGCTTATTTTCGGCATATAAGATGGTGTTATCGGAAAAGCGATGCAGTTTCTCAATGGAAAACTTAGAAAAGGCGTTAGTTGTTTACTCTGGCTCTAATTATGGACATGTACAATGAAATAATGTCAAATGTTTCGGCTAATTTGTAATGGGAAATGAAATAATGTCATTTTTTGTTCACCTATTTTTGTAATTTTAGAACCTATTTTGATTTGTGATAGAACCTATTTTAGGTACCTAATTTAAGATTTTTAGGACCTGAAAGTCCGAGGTCTAGTAGTAACACTCGTAAGATCACAGTATTATACGAACCTTGCTAACGACCTATGCATGGGAATTTTAGAGTTATCGTTGAGTCTCAAATATGGTTCTCCTTAGAGTATTTTCTCCCCTACGCGTTTTTTCCACGATTAAATTATTCAATAACGCAAATTCCTTGCTTCAATACACAGGGTCATTGACGACTAATGACCCGCTCTTTAAGAATCAGTTATGTAGATCGTTTGAACATAAAATAGTGTATGAACATGGATCCGATTACCGACCGTTAAGAAGTTACAGCTGATTGAATTCTACGAAAGTACCAGTGGTTTTGAGTAGAGCTAAGAATTATTCGCTTAAAATACGAGAAAATATTAATATATATTAATCGTAAAATAAACATATCTCAGTTTGGAAGCTGATTTTCAAATATACCTCCTTCCACTTCAATGCACTTATCCGCACGGATGTGAATGGCGTTCACGTAGCGTTCCGTACCTCGGCACGGTTGTCCCTGATAAGAGCAGATGTGTCTTCCCCTTCTCCTCCGTACTTCACGTCACAGCGAAATCCCAAGTTTAGTTTACATTGCAATGTTTCTATTACGATGCAACTCCAAAATCTGTTTCACACCACGATGTTTGGATTTTTACGAATAACTTTCAAACTAATGATAATCGGAAATCGGATCCATGTTCATATAACATTTTATGTTCAAAATAGCCTATAAAACTGATTACTAAAGCGTGGGTAATTAGCCGTGAATCACCATGTATAACTTAACATTTAGGTTAGCGCTAATACGCTGAGCTTATAAGCTAGGGACCGAGTTCAAATCTCGATATAACATGCATAGAGAAGTTGTGTTGCGCTCCAGACAACATAGGATTTTTCTCCGGGTACTCCGCTTTTCCTGTGACATCCAAACAATTTTCAATCATCATCCATTAGAAGTGTAATGTAGATCCACCGCTTGGTGCACTCTGACAGTAGCTGACAAACTTCTCAGCACTAGCGACATCTATGAATCACAATCGTGAAGCCGGGATGAGTAACGACAAGTTAAGAATCCTGCCATTGCACACACAAAAAAAATTAGTTAAATATGAAAGATTACAACGAAAAATTCTGGTTTACATTATATTTCTTTATTTTATTATTAAATAAAGGATCCGCCGTAGTGCTATACAATACGTCAAGGGAATCCCATGTGGATTCTCGAAATGTTTCTAAATACTTATGTACTAAACACAAGGCTCAACGAGAAATGTGAGTGATTTAAGAGGGAGGGTAGAAATTAAGAGAAAATACTTTCTCATTATACGCTCTAAGCAGTGGATACTGAATTGCCTTTCTTGACAATGTTAAATTAGCCTACTCTATGTCCTAAATAAGAAACTTCATCTCGAAAACCGTTGAAGCTTGACAACTGATTTTTTGCAGTTCGTATACAAATAACTTGACCTTATACTAAAACAGTAGTTTTCTAAAATTTATTTCCTTATTGAGAAATAATTTGTTTTCTCATTCGTATATTTTTTCAAGGATTTTCAGTACATTACCCACTGTAATATCTTCCAGATTAAGTAGAAGCTGAGAAAAGGTAGCGAAAATCTAACCTTACAGAAAATTGGCATCAATATATATATAATTTTAATAGTATTTGGTTTGGCACATACCGTAGGTCTACTATATTTTTGCATATAATTAAAAAACGCGAAATATACCGAAGAATATGAGAATAGTTCATATCAAAATTCTTCTCCGGAATATATGTCCAGTACACTAACCCTCCTAGCGTGCTACTTACCAGAGTGATGCATTGGAGTTAAATCGCTCGCTTGAACTCGGTCGAATGTCGCACCCTCGAGTGAGATACGATCGGTCGTGATACGCTCGTAATGAATAGAATTACAGTACAAAGTCATCTCACCGACATGTCTTATCTTGTATGGAAGGCGACAGATAAGATACACTTATGTTTTGCTGACACGGTAAAAATAAGGCTTTATTTTCTGCGTTTATGACAAACGTCTAATGGAACGTACCAAAACAGTAACATGAAGTTATAAATAAAATCGTAAGAAAAACTTCGATATACAGTTATTATTGCTAATTAATAATTATTCAATGTTTGATTTACCACCTATATAACATCATAGGTCCATACATAGTGTTCCGCCTACATATTGCGACAATGTAGAAACGTTTTACAAAATATTATTATATAGCAGTAAATTAATAACAATATTAGTACAGAGATAACGTCACAGAAAATATAATAAAACGAATAATCATGCTGCACAACTGTTACAGACACAAAGATTAATACACTAATTTTATTAGAGATTATTATTATTATTACTAGAAAACTTGATACATTTCTTGCATTATCGTGATTGTGTTCTCAGTTTATAATTATTACATTTACATCCAATAACATCTATCAGATATGGCAAAAACAAAATCACTCCTGTGTGTGTGTGTGGGGGGGGGGGCGGGGAGAACATTTACCTACAACATTTATATTACATTTTAAAGCAAGTTTTGTAGGTGTACTGTGGAGAGGTTAGTTAAACACTGCAACGTTTTGAAATGATAGACATCTATGATGTTACTGCACAGTTCATCACTGTAACAAGAACGAATGTCTAACGCTCGGCTTATACCGTTCGAGAATTTATCGCTCGCGACAATTTTACCCATCATGCATGTGCGCTACCTATCGGATTATGCTATGAACTACTTGGCGCTCGAGCGAAAACGTCCGATGCAGACCTCTGCTACTTGCATAAATTTTGAGAAATTGTAGATCAAAATGCTAATGTTCTATCGTTTCAAATAACACAACGACTGTTAAAACCCGAATAAATGCGCACTAAAAAGAGAAGGATTGTAGGCTTACTGCAGCAAACATGTGGCCAGGCCGTAGAAACTCACCACGGCACACAGTGTCTACAGTTGAAACTTGCACGATGCCTGGGACGGTCTGCATTAAAGTAGGAAATTGAAGGAAGGGTCTGCACCAATTAGTTGGATTTTTATGACGTCATGTCTGTCTCCTGCTCCTCCCTGGGGCCAACATTAGGTCCGGCCTCTTCCATTCTGCGCACGGATGATCCCTACTTTGCTCTATGTAATCAGCCATCTTCGTCCCTCGAGTGTTGGCTACTTTGGTGCTGGCAGTTCCCGTCCATTTGCGTATGCAGAGTGTCAATTTAGTCTAGAATCAGCTTTCATCAAATACATGGAGTTACACCAACACTGACGGATATTATTCTTTAGTCGGTTTATGTAAAAGTTCATTAGAAAACTCTCCCAAATTGAATAACAATGGAGTTACAAAAAAATTGCGAAAAGTAGCAGTGGTAGTTTTTCTAGCTACAAATTTAGCATATTTAAATGGGTTTCATTTCACATACTAATGTTACTTTTTATCAATGTATAGAGTAGGAACTTTCCTCTACCAACTGACAGAATGAGAGTAGTCATCAAGGTTACATAATATACTTTCTCAGTATACCTAAGTTCAACACGCTTAACCAACAGTTCAGTTCCCATATAATGTTACGAATCTTACAGTTTATGATTTATTATGGAATATTTTAAACAAAAGGTCCACACCTGAGGAGTAACGGCTAGCGAGTCTGGGCGCGAAACCAGGTGGCCCGGGTTAATAATAATAATAATAATAATAATAATAATAATAATAATAATAATAATAATAACAATGTTTCATTTTCGCTGGCAGAGTTAAGGCCATAAGGCCTTCTCTTCCACTCAACCAGCCTTAATGAATACAATACATAAATTTAAATTACAAATATTTACACTACACTTAAAAGATTCTCCAGCAATATTCTTCACTACACATTTATTTAAATTTAGATAAATCTATAAGGTAAAGCAGTAACTTAATTTATGAGCTAATTTAATTCAATGAATTATAATTAATTTAATATTTGGGATTCCCGGTCGGGGTAAGTTACCTGGTTGAGGTGTTTTCCGGGGTTTTCCCTAAACCCAATATGAGCAAATGCTGGGTAACTATCGGTGCTGGACCCCGGACTCATTTCACCGGCATTATCACCTTCATCTCATTCAGACGCTAAATAACCTAAGATGTTGACAAAGCTTCATAAAATAACCTACTTAACCTACTTTTCAACAAAACGAATACCCTTACTACTTAATACATACGTTGAATTATTATGATGTATACCGAAGTATATATCATATTTCTGTTCAGGAATTCTGCGTTACCATATGATGAAGGATGGATAGAAAAGAGAAAAATTCTCTTCGACACCAGGACTCGATCCCGGGTTTTAAGCTCTACGTGCTGACGCTTTATCCACTAAGCCACACCGGATTCCAGTTCCGATTCCGAATCGAATCCCCTCGTTTAAGTTCTATCTCTCACTTTTCTCTTTGGTGACTACCCTCATGTACATCCATCTGCATTGATAATGGATAACAATTTGGAAACAGATATTGTATGTTATTAACTTATTACGAATCAAGGCGGAAGACAGAGCTTAAATTTTCAACAAAACGTTTTAATGTTTATTCAAAGATAAGTTGCTTTCTTAGCGCGTCTGGCCGCGAAACCAGGTGGCCCGGGTTCGATTCCTGGTCGGGGCAAGTTATCTGGTTGAGGTTTTTTTTGTGGGGTTTTCCCTCAACTCAATATGAGCAAATGGTGGGTAAATTTTGGGTGCTGGACCCCGAACTCATTTTACCGGCAATATCACCTTCATTTCATTCAGACGCTAAATAACCTAAGATTTTGATAAAGCGTCGTAAAATAACCTACTAAAATAAAAACAAATGAGTTTCTTAATGAATATAACCAACGAACAAGCACTCCTTGAAACAGGGAACAAACTGTAACATATATTTTTTTTATTTATGAAATATAAATAAGGCATAGGCCTATATATAATATTGTAAAATATCACTAGTAATACGTATTCAGATTATGGAATTCAAAGAAATTACCCCCCCCCCCAAATAGGGAAATTAAATCAGAAAGGAAACAGAAACTATCGCAGGTTTTCTTTTTGTATACAAAAAAATTTATAATAAATAAATAAACATAATAAAACGTATTTTATAAGTTATTTCGGATATACATGGAGTTACACCAACACTCGTGGTGGTGGGGAAAAAAAGTCAAGTCATCCTAGTTATCGAAATCAATTTATACGAAAAATGTGCAGTCTCAGCCTAAGGTGCAATAAAAGGCCATGCATCAAGTTTCTTCTCAAGAATATTTATTGCAACGTTGCCATAAGGTCAGATTTTTTTGCGGTTTTTGCAGATTTCTGAAGTTAGTTTGTACTGCGAATATGTCCTGAGCCATTTGCGGACTTGGAGCTCTAACTACACTCCGTTTCAGGAATCTGTAAAGTAAGTCGATGCATTTGAATGGAGCCGATGACAAGCGAATGGGCGGAGCCTACAAATGTGGGAGTGTATTGCAGGCTGCATCGGCTCACAGTCGCTAAGGGGTAAGATGCGCGTGGCAGAAGGTGATAGGTAATAGGTGTAGGCTGGCATTTTAGACGCTTGTCTTCAAGCAATGCTTTCCCCCAGAGCGGTCATTGGACTAGCCCCCTCCATTCAGCACTTGCGCAAAGGAGTAGTTTCGTCCCCTATACCCTACAGCAGGGCTGGGCACCGTGAGCGAATCCAAACTCTAAACGGGGACGCTTAATATTCAACCGTCACGTCATCAACGCTGCGCGGTGTTCGGCGGGGAAGAAAGGGGTTGAAGAGAAGTCACATGGCTCCCCGTGAGAGAGTAGAATTCGTTCTTGGTGCCTAGCCTTGTTCTATAGATTCCAGAACCGGAGTATAGTGAGGGTTTGCGGTTTTGAGGTACATTCGCTAAGCTGGACTATGGGTTCGAATCCCTCTTGGATTAACTATTTGGTTAGAAATTTTGTGTAAGGCGCATGTCAGGTAATATCATGACAAATACCCTGCCTCATCTCGCCAAACACCATCTCGCTATCAAAAATTCCAAAACGTTATACGTAGAGTAAGGGAGGGGATTGTCGGATAGGTCTGGTAATATCGGATAATCTCGGATAACATATTTCTTTTCCATCGAATGGTGCAATCTGATGTGAAAATAATGCATTACGTTCTCTACAAGTAGACGAACATCTGCATGAATAGCCATTACTGTTGAGTGCTTCACTGTGTGTGAATAGCGTGTTTTCAACGTTTCTGAAAAAAAAAAAAAAAAAAAAAAAAAACTTTTTGATGGTAAGTAATGTGATTTATTCGTTACAAGTTATTCTTATATTTACACAACATGGTATGCACTGTTTGATATACCATAGATAAGGCTTCTTAATTCTCTAATTGCAGAAATGCTATCGACAACATGTTTCATGCAGCTGGCTTGTTTTACTGTTTGTGAAGAGTCGGCCAATGTCGGATACTAGCTGAGGGCAATGTCGGATACTAGCCGAGGGCAATGTCGGATACTAGCCAAGAGCATTCTCGGCTGCCTTTCAATGCTGCTCGCTACATAAAAGCTGCCTTAAACCCATTTATATGTTTTCTATAACAAACCACTACATTTTTACTCATGGGTATTTTTAATTAATGTAAGTAATTAATTTTCTAATTAATCGAATATTATGAAGTAACGAATTGTTTCTTCTTCTGATATTTTTAGATGCCTAAAGTAAAAGAAAAAAGAGATTCAGTCTAAAAAATGGAAGTCTGAAAATATGGTAAATGCCATTGTCGCAGTACGGGAGAAAAGAATGGGCTATCTTGCTGCTTCCAAAAGATTCAATGTACCTCGATCAACATTATTTGATTATGTACGGTCCAACTCTGAGCCCACCAAAGCCGTTAAATCGAAACTTGGACGAAAACCAATACTCCCAGCTTCATTGAAGAGAAGCTAGTTGACTATGTGTTAATGATGGAGAGAAAATATTTTGGATGAACCAGAAATGATGATAAAAAAGGCTTGCATATCAGTTGGCTAAACAGAACGATATTGTAATAGTTTCTGATATGCAATATATTATTTTAAATGCATTATCAATACCTCTTACATAATAATGTCTAATGTATCCGACATTAGCTTCCCATTCTGTCAGTGATGATATTATTTCCGTTTTGTCTTTGCAAGTTATACAGAAAATACATATTATCTAAACTACCTAATATAATACTTATGTAATATCTGCAGGAAACCCAAGAGGTTATTTTAATACTAAGTAATTACAGTTCTAATTTTTTTCAATTGCCTTTATTTTGAAACATCAAAATGGTATCCGACAATACCCACCCTTATTCTATTATTAACCCCTATAATATTAATAATAATAATTCAACCTTCCTTAACTTGGTGAGGTTGCCAAAGACAAAGAATGTTAAACAGTAACATTTAAAATGACATTAAAAATGTCTTACAAGAAATTTGTTTACAAGAGACTAAAATTTTCAGTAGATAATATTTCACATAATGAAAATTTATAAAAAAAATACAGGTAAAAAATAGACTGAGAAAATTCAATTGTAATATGAATTGAAATATAAATGTTGCCGTAAAATTTGCAGAGAACCCTTCAAAGCCATAATAGAAATTTCCTTAATTGTTGTTGTTGGGACTCCAAATTTATGACAGAATGACACAAATCGTTTTGTTATGGTCCCTCTAGCGCCCACCATTAATCCGATGACTTCTATATCCCTGAGTTTATATTATGATGTTTTGTAATAAGGGATAGTGGGTTCATAAATTCTCCTTTTCTCTAGATTAACCTCCTCGGGTTGATTCTGATACGTCTCGAATCTGATGGTCGGATCCAGAATATAACCTTTTCTCTCTCCAGGTTTAAATATTATAATATCAATACGCCGATGACTTCCAGTATCCGCTATTCCATGAACTTCTTCATAAGTAGTGTAGCCATTGGACTTAAGGCATGTTGCGATTACAGATCTGATTTTGTGATGTCTGCTGTTACGAAGAGTTTCGCCAAATGGGCATGAACCCAAGGCTGATCAAGACAGATCAGTTTTCCATTAAAAGTCTATTTGCTACAGTGGATGCCGACTTCACTCGAGAACATAAATTCCTCTATGAAAATTCTATTACATATAATTTCACTTCAAAATGTCTGTCTTTCCGACTTAGTATAAAATTGATTCATTCATTCCCATGCAGTAACAGAGTATACTCGTAATATGCATGAGAACTTACGTATGTTTCGAAGGATTTGCAGGAGTGTTTTGTCCTCAGTACATTTTTTCCTTGTTGTTAGAACGCTTTCTCGACCCCACATTAGACGTACACGTGGCGGCACTCCCGTGGCTTGATAATAACATGTCTCCGTAAAGTATGTTATTTTGTAATCCATAAAATTCTATGACGTGACTTGGACGTCGGCTTCAGCCTGCTGTAATGTGGGAACAGAGGCAAGCTCAGACTGTGAGCGAAAGTCCTGCACAGATGACGTCACTGTTCCTACTTTGGAAGCTCGTTATCATTACTGTTGTGTGCTTCCCTTTCTAGCACACAAATAGATATGCAGAAACAACTAGGCCAGTGTGTTGAAAACAATGACTGAATAACAGTTATAATAATAATAATAATAATAATAATAATAATAATAATAATAATAATAATAATAATAATAATATAAAAGAATTGAATTTTTTTTAAAGGGCGTAAGTCATGATTTTTTACACTTTCATTTTTATCGTAGTTTCGAAAGTACGAGTACGGTACATTGGTAAACCCATCTTTTTGCTTGAAAGGGCGCCAAGAATATTGTTCGTTGGCTTGTTAGAGGGAATTTTTTTCATTTTGCAGGTAGTTTTAACCGATAAGCAGAAATACAATGGGTATGGAATGAATGGGACCGTCAATTGTTTATCATACAATATAGTGTTACTAACTATGTTACATTTTATTGATGAACGTTTTCGGCATACTATGCCAACATCAGATCTTGAAAAGTTGTATTTTATACATACTTAATATTATGCCACATTGGTTAAATGCAATATATAAATAACAAACAACGAAATTATGATTACACTAGTTTTATAGGCGAACTTGTGATTAATGTGTCCTCAATCAGCT
This sequence comes from Periplaneta americana, assembly GCF_040183065.1. Classification (NCBI taxonomy): domain Eukaryota; kingdom Metazoa; phylum Arthropoda; class Insecta; order Blattodea; family Blattidae; genus Periplaneta; species Periplaneta americana. Next base: position 39,285,921 of record NC_091123.1, read on the forward strand.
GTTAATTGGACAATGTCATTATGTCATAATATGTTAAAACATAAAACAATAATTGAGTAAAACAGATCTATAAAATATTAAAACATTAGAAACATTAAAAGTTGATACTTGATATAATTCTTTATAGAACAGATGTCATTTTCGTCGTTCGTTTTTTGTTTACATGTTGTGATGAAACAAGTTATAAACAATTAGATAGCTTTGTTAGATAGTAGATTGTTTGACTATTATATCAAGTGTTGCAAAGTATACTAGCATTAACAATCAAGTTGAAGTACGATGATATTAATATTAGATAACAGCTTTACATGGACGTATGTTAAAAGTTTTTCAGGGTGTCACTTCTCGACGTTCAATCTGCCGAGTGTAGTGCAATGGCAACAACAACAGCAAGCAAATGCACTACCGCCTGACCTACGCCGGTAACGTGTCTTTGTTAGGTACACCGAAAACTGTTTTATATACCTGAAAAATGAAAGATCCGGAAAAGATAGACTGAATAACTTTGATTGGTGTTAGAAGAGACTATCGAGTTGAATACATTAAGATGACTGCATCTAGTCTCATCAACATCGATCATCATTATCATTATCTACTCATTTTATGTCCATGCTTCCGCTACAGTTTAATTGGCACTATTGTTGCGGGCTAGTATACAAGCCTCATGCTTTGTGGTATACTTGCCGTTTATCCTGCGTGTTTGGTCATCTCCCTCCGAAGCAAGAGAGTTCTACATTTGCCTCAGCCGAGTAATAGCTATAACCAGATCAAAAGTTTTAAACAAGGGATGAGAAAACTTTAGAAGAAGGTAATCTCATTATAACAAATTGAGAATGGCGCAGCGTAAAACTTACAACAACCCGCATTCTCATATTTTGCTAATATGCGAAGTATAGATGAAGTATTTTGATGCTTTAAAAGCTGATTTTCAGAATATTATAGAAATAGGCCTTCATGAAGATAACATAAGAGGCAAGAGTACAGGCAAGAAGAAAGAATATCCGAGGTGGAGACATGGTATACTGAAGGAAGTAAGGGAAGTGCATAACATTTTGGTCTGAAACGAAGAAATTGAATATAAACTGAACCTGTCAGAAACCTTTAAGAATTATTACAGAAAATATAATTTAGTAGAAATTAAATCGAAAAATAAGGAGAACTATTAAAACTGGAGTGAAATAAGGACGTCCGCTTTCACGTATACTTACTAATATGTTAAACATTAATTATTAATTTAGCAGGAAGATTTATATTAACATTTTAAAGTTAAAAACACAATTCTAGTAAAATTACTTTTTTTACAGATGACCAGGTCCTCCTCCTCTGATGTTACAGAAGGCTCTGTTTAAATTGAATACTGTAGTAAAGAAGTACAACTTAAACATCAGAACTAACGAAACTTAAAGTTTCAACTTTCAACTTATTAGATAGCCTAAGCGCCAAAATTATCATATAAGAAAAGGCAATTGAACAAGTAAACTGTGTTACTTATCTTCAATGTTCGAACTGAACGGGGGAAGCCGAGGAATTTTCCCCCTTCTGAATTTTTTTCTCCAGCATTCCTGTGTTCATTCCCAACTGGGGAAACAACATTTCTTTCCCTGAATACTCATTCATTCATTCATAGTGTTTTGGCCAAGAGTCTTTCACTGTAAACCCAGCATTTTCCAATCTTCCCTATTTTCCGCCTTCTTCTTAGTCTCCGCATATGATTCATGTATCAAAATCTTGTCTATCATTTGATATCTTCTTCTTCCCCGAACATTTTTTCCGTTCACTATTCCTTCCAGCGCATCCTTGAATAGACAGTTTCTTTTTAGGTAGTGGTTCAGCCAATTTCTTTTTCTCTTCCTGATCACTTTCAGCATTATTCTTTCTTCGACTCTTACTAACATAGCTGAATATGTTTTAATATTATTAGTAGCCATCGGCCTGAATAGCGATAATTTTCGTGAAATAGTATTTCTGAAAACTTATTCTTATTATCTGTGCGGTGGTCAAAATATTTTCTCTTCTAAAGTGAATTTGCTATAGTGAGCTTATTCTGAATGCCATTTGTAAATATCTCCTGAATTTCAACATTAAGAAAGAATAGTTATTAAATCTGTTTTTTTAGAACTGTTCCAGAAATTCATAAACGTTTGTTTTTATTGTTTTCGTATTACGATTTTGTAATTGATCTGTGAATTTTCTAATTCCAGCAACTACCTATTAAGTTATAAGGTGGAAAGACTTCAACAAACAAAATTTGATAACACAATCTCAAGGGAAAAAATGGAACTCTCTGCATTATAATCCACAGTTAATTCCCGATTTACCACGAAAATCGTATGTAGCTGCATTTAGATTGGCAACAGACCATGATTGTTTGGCCAAACACCTGCATAGAATTGGAATATATCAGTCCCCTAACTGCCCATTGTGCAACTCAAACAAAGCAATGGATTCGGAACACCTGAAAATCTGTGCTTCATTGGCTGACCATGATAATATCTTTGAAAAATATTGGAGTGCAAGAGGTCAAATGACTTTATTGTCAAACGCCTGGCATTAGAAAACAACAACATAAAGTATAAAGAGTTATCGGGCGTACTGGAATTGGTTCCCAAATCTATGAATCGGATCCCAGTTCGTCCCAGAGCTATACCCGAGTTGGTTCCAGGCTGATTTCACATGTGTACTGCAAATGGTTCCCGCGTTAGAAAAAGGCTGAAAACATTTCCTTCCCATTTTATACAGGCTTAGGACTGTCAACTACTGTCTACAGTAGTAGGTAGGTTCACAATATTTTGTGCTTGGCGGACACGCTGCGTCGAATAACTTCATAATTTTATTTCTTTACTGGTAAAAATTTGAAACAAACGTGTCCTGTACTTCCACGGCCACTACTCTGCTAATCACTGAAAATTATGATCGGTATTTATATTTTAACGTGTATGAAGCCACGAGTCATGATCGATTATTATTATTATTATTATTATTATTATTATTATTATTATTATTATTATTATTATTATTATTATTATTATTATTATATGCATCGTTATAGGCAATAATAACTAGCCTACCTCATCCCCGTTGTTGATATTTGAACACTGCCACTACTATGCTACATGATCGATTAACATCTCCGTCTCACACAGTCTTGGGACCTACTGGCGTTGTTAATATTTGATGGGCAACATGTTACACCCAATCTTTTTCCACGGAGGTACTCATTTGAATATGGGGAACCTACTTACGTTGTTGATATTTTGTTTGGGAACCAACTGAAGAACAGCGGAGTTATCATTGTACCAGAAATTCAAAATAGCATGCCATGTGTCGTAGGAATTAAAATGGACCTCAATAATAATAATAATAATAATAATAATAATAATAATAATAATAATAATAATAATAATAATAATAATAATAATAATAATAATGAAAGATAGTTACAAAAGATTGCACAGAAAATAAAAAAATCTGAAAATTCATAGCCTTTGGGGGTAGTTTTAAAATCATGTCATTGAATTAAATTTTACACGGAGTAATTTTTCATAGGTTGGAACAAAATTTTGGGTTGGGAGATGAAAAACAAATAACTTCAGAAAATCACATATAACTAAGGGCCACCCTAGTGTACATCCATGGCCCATTTATTTTATGGGATGAGCCCTAAAAGAAATGAGGCACGGTCCTACATCCCCCTCCCCACAAAATGTTGGCATTTTATTCGAATAAAAGTCTTCGAAATAGGAACCTTGTTTTTCGAATATATCATTCAGTACATGAGTGAGTTTACTCCATTCCACTCACACTGCGAAAGGACACGTTACCTTTCAATGTGCAGGCTTACATCTTCCGGCGCTTCTTTTCCTGATGCCATTGTCATGCTTATCTCCACTTTAATGTAGTAGCTATTTGATTACGTCCATTTTCGGCGTTCCTCTTCATATTCCCTAGAGTTCCATCAGTGTAACAGCGAAACTCGGGGTGAGACAAGTGGACAAGAGACTTGGGGCTCACATAATCGGTTTTTCAGCCACAAATTCCCTTTCAGGAAGGCGTGTTCATGTACTTTTTAAATGTTTCCCCATCCATTTGCTCATTGAGAAAACGAGCCCAATGGACTTCCAAAATTAACATGAGGGCATTGGTACATTTAAGCCGTTCAGAGCAGAAGTGGTGTAAGTCAAAAATGGGTAATGAGCGTTAAAGTAAACATTCTGTAAAATACAGGGAAAAGTAGCAATTAATATTCAATTTATTTAAACTATTAGTAGTCAGTGGATAGCAAGAAGTACATATTAATTGCTACTTTGCGTTGTAATTTATTAAATCTCATTGTCCAATTTTGACTTACATCACTTTTGCTCTGAACGGCTCATTTAATACTCTATCATTAAAATTCACTCCTTATGTCTCCATCCCTCCATTTCATTGATTGAAATTTTATTAATTAATATTGAAATAAATGACAATGAAATTATAGAAAAAAATAGGAGAACTCCAAGAAAAATCGTCAGAAAATTTGACTTCGTCCACCATAAATACGGCTCCGTCAACTCCGGGATTCGAACTCAAGTCTGAAGCCACCGTAAGCCAGTATGCCAACTGCATTACCGAGGCGGTTTTAATGATTTTAGGTTCGCGAGTGTGGAATTCTGAGTTACGAAGCTGTTACTACTCACAAGGTAATGGTCGGAATGTTGCTGCAGATATTTGCAAGCGCGCAAGAAGTTTGGATTGCCTGTCAAGGAGATCAGAGCGCGGATTTCTCAGGCAAAAAGTAAAGACGTCCGAGTTTAGCTTACTCTAGGATTTGCAATCTGACCGGCTAAGTGTGGGAATTTATCACTGACATTTCTTGTTCCTTGTAATCGTAATAAGTCAACCCGCACTGTGAGTACGGGACCTTTAGAGAACCTTTTATCTTTACAAAATTAATGTAACACAACTTTCCGTTATAAAGCTTATAAATCATTTTGTTTTTTTTTTATATAATCTGTATGCTAATATAATAAAAACACATCGAGGGCTGAAATTTGATCTTTTAATAGTTACTTGAAGTTGTAAATGTGGTATTTACTATGATCTTCAAAACCTGTGTTCACCGTCAATAATAAAATAAATATTTCTAGTGATAATATTTCCACAAAAATTGAACGAATAACATTTGTAAATAAAAAAAAAATGGGCTAGAGGATATCTGAACCTATTTTTTATTTCTTAGTATGCACAAACATGGAAAAGACGGACGAGTTTTAAAGTGATATTTACCTTCGTAAATTTTCCTTCATGCTCTGCATATTTCGAGAGTTATTTCAATATTTGTTCTGACTCTTTCTATCTGAATTCTTATTTTTTTTTTTGGAATAAACGTACTAAACATCACGTGATTCTTTATAATTATCGTTTTAATCGAATATTTAGAGCCTAAGGACACTGTATTAACTGCGTAGTCATCTAGGATCGGTAGAATTAACTATATCGAGATGATATTTTACAACATGAGTTCGAGAATTACATAACATTCGCCGTACAGTTGGAGGAAAACTTGAAGAAAACATATCCAGATGATCAGGTAGGAAGTGTGAAAGAAAACAAGTTTAGATGATGAACTTATATCCGGTGACGATTCGGTACGATGCCGCATGTCCTTAAATACGACATGCCCGAACCTACGCAAACATTTTCAGAAATATTTCCAATCTGATGTGTCTCAGCTTGACGTCATGAAAGACACGTACACGCAGTAACAAGTAAAGTTGGGTATATTTAATTAATAGCGAATATATTATCTTTATTATTATTATTATTACTATTATTATTTATTAATTTTCCAAAATTTACAATTAACTCTATTGCACCTGTGTATGTATGTATGTATGTATGTATTATTGGTATTGGTATTATTTATTAATAGTTCAAAAGTACATAAACTTAATCTTAAAACTGATATATTCACAAATAATGATAATACACAATATTTACACAATTTAATAACAAATTTTTATCATATAATTATTCAATTTATGTTCGTTTAACTTACACTTACTTCTGGTTTTAGTGCAAGTTTTCACCCTATCGCATTTATTTTACACATTCAAAACTTGTTTACATGCTAAGTTTGAAATTCTCATTTTTTTTTTTTTTTTTTTTTTTTTTTAAATTCTATAATAAACAAGTGTATATAAATCGTCCCTGCTGCTATATTCATCTAATTATCTTTTACCACAGTCATATTTATATTTAAATTCAGTTCCTCGTTTACACAATACTTAACTATTTCATGTAATAAATATTGCATAGAGGTTAGCAGATGCCGACAATATGAGAACAAACAGAATAGCTGAATCTTATTATTTATTAATTTTCCAAAATTTATAATTAACTATATTGCACCTGTGTGTGTGTATGTATGTATGTATGTATGTATGTATGTATGTATGTATGTATGTATGTATGTATGTATGTATGTATGTATGTATGTATGTATGTATGTATGTATGTATGTGAGCAACAGTATCACACGGTCAACTCAAAACAGCGTGACGTAAATGAAGGAAAATGGACCGGATCAATGTTGAATGATGGGTATGACTTCCATGTCCTATAGGTCAGTTTCTAATTCATTCATTTCAAGGTTGATTTTTCTTTGGTATTAAATTTATTTATACTTATTCTTGCCTTAAGAGTATTATTTAAATATTAAATCCACTTTATTTACATCATTTAGCTTTATTGGTTAGATTTTTAAGGGGATAATTATTTGGTTATGAAATGTTAACGGCAGATATGCTTCAGAACGTTTAATATTCTATATTGCAGATAACGTTTGACATTTTTTAAAAAGATTTTATAATAACAATTTTAAGAAAGTTAAAACAATTTATTTATTATTCGAGACTTTATGATGAAATTACACCTGCTGCGAGATTTTAGAATGTCAGCACCGTATTAATACAGCAGACATATGTAAGGTTTCAGACTTACGTATCAGCTGCAATATTAACAGGAAGATCTTCTCTAAAGATTAAGCTGATAAGTAACTGCTAATCATAGCATATCTGTGCATTATTACACGATGCAAATACCGAAATTTCTCGTAACATAATTAAGTTTATGAAACAGATAAAACGTACGGATATTAGCCTATATCAAACCCTTATATTATCAATTCTTAATTATGAAGACCGGACTTCAATGATACTGTCAACAGAATCAGTCATATAGCCTGTTAGAAAGAGAACTGCAAGAATTATGTCAGATATGTTGTTTTCTGTAATATAAGCTGCATCTTAACCTACTTTTCTAGGTTTTACGGGCACAATTCCTTGTTTCATTATCCGGAGTTGTCTTTACTATGACAGTAATGGAGATGGCGTCAGATTAGGTGAATTTACGTACGTACTGAAGGTAAACTTAGGTGACCTACTTTCCAAATAGCTTAAGACCATAATAATCCTGTAGACGACAGTTACCTGAATAACAAGAGTCAAAGTTTCAAACAGCTTTAATATAAAGGAGATTAGTCGAATATGTACTGGAAAAACGGACAGGAATAAGATTTTTATAATATGAAGGCTATTTTATGACTATTTCGCTAATGCAATCAGTGACTAAACCCGTAAAAGAATTCGTTCAGTTTCAACCAATCACTGTCAAATATTACTGTAATGTTTTCGAAATAACCTTGTCGCATCTGATTCGCAATTGTCTGTATATTGTAGCACATAATTCACAATTTTCCTGATTAGGACGTGGATCATATAGAAGGCAGTGACAGCTCATCCTCACTGAAAGCCTACGTACAAATTAACGTGGAACATCATAACCTCATTGTAAACAAACTACAAAATAACCAATCAGCATCCTCAACATGAAATACTTTTACTTTTAAGGGATGTAAATTCCATAATAATAAATTGTACTTTAAGTTAGAAGAGATAAGTTTTCATAAAGATCCACATTATCAAGTTTAAAGCTTCCATTTACCCAGTAAATCATAAATTCATAAACAAATTAAGATTTCTTAATTTTAAGGATTATAAGAAATCGTGTTTACGTTCAACCTCGACAAACCAAATTCATCTCCACATTTTGATGCCAAAGTAAATTATTGAATTAATATTCATCTTCTGAATAATTATTCTAACAACATCAACTAACTCGTAATAAATAAAAACACATTGGCCTATTTTTATTCGTAACGTAGCAAATAATTGGATTGCAACAACAGAAGATGAACTGCAACGAGCCGTCCACAGTTTACAAATAACTGCTTCAAAATTTAATATGGAAATATCAACCGAAAAAACCAAAAACATGGCCTTTTTAGAAAAAGATCCACTTCCATCCAAAATCATTATAAATTGCACATTAATAGAACGTGTGAATTCGTTCAACCATTTAGGTTATAATCTATCATACATAATTACAAATAAATTTAGGTTTATTTTATTTCATACAAATCTGGCTTTCAGGCAGTAGCTCCCTGTAAAGCAGGTTTGAATAATTTCAAATAATAATAATAATAATAATAATAATAATAATAATAATAATATTAACTAATATAATAATATTTTATTTTATTTCATTTATTTTTCTTTTGTTGCTGTAATTATTGTAGAATGATAATGGTATTATTGTATATTATATATCACTGCCACCGGGTGTATACCCAATTGTAGTGTTCATAAATACTTACATACATCAGTGATGATGATATAGACAACAAAATTTCAAAATTTCTAACAAAATTACTGGAACCATCAACAGTATATTCAAACCTTCCCAAGTACAAAGACATGCAAGGCTGAAAATCTACAAAACTCTCGCACGACCAGTTTTGGCTTATGGCAGTGAAGCATGGACACTAAGAAAAATGCGACGAAAGACGGCTAACAACTGCCAAAATGAGATTCATGCGAAAAACTGCTGGATACTCTCTTCTCGACCATCATCGGAACGTAGATATTCTGAAGGAATTAGAAATTGACTCTATTGTCCATTATCTACAGAAATACAGGCTTCAGTAGCAGACACATGTTAAGAGGATGGATCGCTCTAGATGGGCAAGGTAGATTTTGTCATATGTCCCAAGAGGTCGAAGAAATTTAGAAATATCTAGGAAACGCTGGCAAGAGACCGTAACAGATCTACTGGGGTCTAACTCTTGAAGGCTGATGATGATGATGATGATGATGATGATGATGATGATGATGATGATGATGATGATTATGACATAGAAAATAATTGATTTTTCTGAAACACGTAAAACAAATAATGAGAAAATGTATTTCGATTTCGTTACACAGAATATTTTAAAATTAAAACGCTCAAAATCGAGTCACGTTACTGAAATACAGCAATCCTTACTTTCGGATTGTAACGGACCGCGCTTTGCCATATCGATTCTCGATTTACCGAGGTATGTCTCGCACACCTGATTATAGCTACAACGCTACTACAACTACTACAATTATTATGGAATTACATACGTTAGCTTTCTGTGTGTGCCCGCTGATACGACCGGCCCGGTTATATCAAGTTTGCTTCGTATCCGACTGCAGCCTATGTTCCAGACAGCGTGGATCCAACATGAATGCCAACTGCCAAGTACAGTGAGATTCTGTAAAAGAGGATCCTCGCGACTAACTCTCGACCAGCAGTCATTTTAACAAATATCTTAGAGGGCATTAACCCTCAAATAGTAATAGAAATCAATAAATCATATAAACAAAAACACTTAATATCATTGAATAATTTCGAAGAAGAAATTGTTCTGAGACCTGGTATTGATCCCGGGATACTTCGCTTAGCGCACGAATGCTCTACCGACTGAGCTACCCAGGAATACACCCGACACCGTCCCAATATTTCCCTTTATATTCACACAACTCAAGTAGACTGACAAGGCGCCAGAAACCCAACTTTGAGTGCACACAAACTCAGGCTTTCAGGTAAAACTCCCTGTGAAGCAGACTTGAATAATTTCAAGGGAAAAATTGTTATGGGGCCGGGTATCGATCCTGGGACCCTTCGCTTAGCTCACGAATGGTCTACCGACTGAGCTACCCAGGAACTACATCCGACACCGTCCCAATTGTTAACCATTCCTTTAGATGTTAGTAATCTCCCAACGGCACTCTACATTAGAAGTACAACAAATTGTAGTAGTATCATTCTTATTGAAATATATAAAGAAATAAATTTGTTAGTTTTATATGAATTACTCTGTGTCATCTATTTATTTATTCGGTGTAGCTAAGGCCATCAGGCCTTCTCTTCCTTCAACACCAGGAAAACAAATACAATAATAGAAATAAACAGAAAAAAATACACTATATACAAAGTAAAGCTACACAAGAAATAGAGAGAGAGAGAGAGAGAGAGAGAGAAACACTATAAACAAAGTAAACCACACAAAAATATATACACAGGTTGCAGTCACACAAACTTTAAATGAGAGATTATGTATCATACTTAATTGTATCCTGACTAATTAATTAATATAAACAAGAAACTTGAAATTTTAATCCAGATTAAAAAAGAAAAAGAAAAAAACACACACCAGTACTTCTAGCATTACCTAAAAACATTAACTAAGACTAAATTTTCCAATTTAATTTTGAATTGTGATAAAGATCTAGACATATGTATAAAGATAATTGGAGAGATAATGTACTAAGTTTGCTGGAAGACAGATGTTCCAAGTTATTTTGGAGTTTGCAATCCAAGAGGCAAGGACGTCATAATCTCTGGAGACGAAACAGACGTGACAAACCGTGATTGTGGTCGAGATGGTGCTGGTGGTGAACAATACCGGCACACCGTCCTATACTATATCTATTCAATTGAAACCACGTTTTTTTTTTCAACAGCAGTGTTTAGTATGTACTTAGTCACAGTTCGACGAACACTAAAGCAAATTAAAACGCAAACCCAACTGAAAACATATAAAATGTATCGCAACAGTGAACAGATACAGCAACATACATTTCAGTATATGCCATTCCGGGTTTATTTCCGTCACCCAATTAGTGCACCGCTTTCGCTTTCCAATTTCAAAGTTGAGATATCAAGTAACAAAAATTAATGAAATACTTCGAATGAAGCCTTAATAATTACATTGCACTAAGTACTATGGAAAAATAATAATAAACCGACTTGATATCAGACGTGAATTCCATGTTCTAATCAGAAACTAACAATTTTGAACTGATTTATTTATTTATTTATACATTTATTTATTTATTTATTTATTTACTTATTAATTTATAACAATTTTGAACTGATTTATTTATACATTTATTTATTTATTTATTTATTTATTTACTTATTAATTTATTTATTCATTTATTATTTATTTATTTACTTATTTATTTATTTATCTATCTATTTATTTATTTATCTATTTATTTATTCATTTATTTATCTATTCATTTATTCAGCTAACCATTTATTTATATATGACTGATCTAATAATAAAATGTTTTTTATTTGACATTATGAAATACATTGGCTTAACTAAACAGTTCATGATTCATGAGTGAAACTTAAAAATTTATTTTAATTGAACTCTGAAAATCGAATATCACTTTAAAGCGTATACGTTTATTATAATTCTTATGTACATCTAGAGATGAGAAAGAGACCATCCAATGCCATCTATGCGAGAGTACGAGTTCCGCGTTCCTGAGATAAGGTCAATATTTCTACATTATGAAACAATTTTATATAGTGTCCTTTTATGCAAGTCTGTCATAATACTTACAGCTATCTTTTGCAAAATAAATATATATATATATATATATATATATATAGCTTCAGATCAATTTGTCCTAGAATATTAACCCATATTTAATAAAGGTGCTTAGGAAAATATTTGGGGCTAAGCGGGATGAAGTTACAGGAGAATGGAGAAAGTTACACAACACAGAACTGCACGCATTGTATTCTTCACCTGACATAATTAGGAACTTAAAATCCAGACGTTTGAGATGGGCAGGGCATGTAGCAAGTATGGGTGAATCCAGAAATGCATATAGAGTGTTAGTTGGGAGACCGGAGGGAAAAAGACCTTTAGGGAGGCCGAGACGTAGATGGGAGGATAATATTAAAATGGATTTTAGGGAGGTGGGGTATGATGATAGAGACTGGATTAATCTTGCTCAGGATAGGGACCGATGGCGGGCTTATGTGAGGGCGGCAATGAACCTTCGGGTTCCTTAAAAGCCATTTGTAAGTAAGTAAGTATTTAATAACATTACAGATTGAAAGAATGGAAAGTATGCTATTTTAAGGGTGCTTGTATCATCAATAAAATATCTGGTAACACTGAAAAAAGCTCAACTCAAATTATAGTAAATTTATCTCATAAATGAGCAAACAACGTAAAGAGCATTTTAATCTAAGGAATTAAGATTTTATGGATATTTCCGTGGTGTAATAAAAACTCGTTCTCCTTCTTTTGAAGGTCGGGAAATGAGATAGCAAAAAGTGAAGACCCTCAGGATGTGTCGGCTGGATAATCGAAGACAAGTTAATGGAGGCCGTTGCAGGGCTTGTAAAATGAACTTAAGTGGGTTTTCCTGCATCCCAAAACTATCACTGATATATATTCTGTATTAGGTCAACTAATTGAAACACGAGCGTGTTTGCTCACACTTTACACTAACGAGTCAGTGACGCAAGGTCCGAGCTTGTTGCCTCCGGCGAGGGTACTCAACGCCTAATTGTAGCGATTGCAATAACAAAACGGTTCATTCAGAAACACAAAGTGTCAACTTCCGCAACACTGCCATTACAGCAAGTGCGAGGTTCCAGGAATTCACTTTGACCGCAACAGAAACAACCCTATTAAGGCTTTCCCTTGTCATGGGCTTCTCTACAGTCCACTGATTGTACTTCTTGTACACATAGCGGCAATGATGGTTCGTGACATGCATGTCCATAGCCAGACGTCCCTCTCTCTCGGTATATTAGAAACCATCACGACTCCTCTTCCTTCTCATTAACCAAAATAATCATGGGGACAATTTACTTTCTAGATCTCAGCATAATTTGCTCATCTCGCCCTCATGTTCAGTTTTAAAACGTCTGTCGCCAGTTTTCTCTATTCAACAATTGGATATTCTTAAGAGTTATTAGGAGAGTCCGGATTTATATGCACTAAATAGTTACGAATAACACCGAATGTATATTAGTTGAGCGAGGGTTTCAAAGCGTGGTTCACAAGACTCCGAAATGTAATAATACAGAACTTAGCCGCACGGACTTGACACTGCATTTTGTGAACAGAGCGCTGGTTTATAGGTGGCCATTAGGAAGATTAAAGATCATTAATAATACCAAAGGGAAATATTTAATGACAAGAATGACATCCAAAAGGAATGGGATCATGGCATTCATTTGTTTATAAACTATAACGACTAACAAACAGTATTAACTTCTTTTTCTTCTTCTTCTTCTTCTTCTTCTTCTCCTTCTTCTTTTTAGTTTAACCTCTCCCTTTTAGGTGCATTTACACGACCCACGCCACCCGGGCCTTACAGGGCCGCGACCTGTCGGGAGAGGAATTAAACTATGGATCACATACATACTTTTTTGACCACACAAGGACATGGAGGGCCTCCCCGGATGAGGGATCAGCTCAGTGCCAGGGCCACCTCCGATACAACACAAACATTTAAGACATTACACAGCATTCACTCACACATATGAAAGGATTAAGGAAGGATCGCCGTCCATGGCCGGACTTTCAAGAGGTACAATCCCGGCATTTGCTTGGAAGTAACTGAGGAAACCATGAAAAACCTCAGATGGGATTGCCGGCCCCTGGGATCGAACCCCGGACCTCCCGAATGCAAGGCCAGTCCTCTACCACTCCGCTAGCCCGCTCGGTCCAATATTAACTTTTAGTGCATGAGAATCCGAGCTGTAGTTATGAGTGTGACTTCTCTTCCTTCATGTAAACATTATTATTATTATTATTATTATTATTATTATTATTATTATTATTACTACTACTACTATTCAAGTATCAGTTTTAATTGTAGACTTAGTTAAGTGAAAGAGGAGACCTGAAAGCTTTAACTTTGTCAGATAAAATAAAATAAGATAAATTATTATTATTATTATTATTATCATCATCATCAATATTATTAAAGTATGTATTTGTATTAATTATAGACCTTTTTAAGTGGTAGAAAAGACCTCAAGGTCCTAACTTTGCCGGATAAAATAAAATAAAATAAATTATATTATTATTATTATTATTATTATTATTACTTACTTACTTACTTACTGGATTTTAAATAACCCGACAAAGATAATACAAGGAGAACAAGACGAATTTAAGGTGAAGAACGAAGACAAGAGGAGAGCAAGGAGAACAATGGGGATTAAATGGAAACACGGGGAGCACAAAGAGGACAAGTAAAAGACAAAGCGAACGAGAATACAAGGAGAACATGGGAGGGGTTGCATTTTTATGCGACGAGATTTAAATCAATTGCTTTACCAATACACGTAAGAAATACTTAATATAAAATAATCTTTATCTCGAAAAGGAAGCAAAAACGAGGAAAATTATATTAAACTTTTTCGTTTCAAATATCTCAAAGAATAACCTCCTGAAATTAATGACATTACTTAGGGTTCACCTTGCTGATATGCTACAAATGTATACAGGGTGGAAGTGAAATAGGCTTTAAGATTTCCAGAGCGAATAGCTCATGTTGTATGTAACAAGAAACTATATCATCACATGGCTGAAAGTTCATAGTTTTCCAGAAACAAATTTAATAATCTCTTTTTCGGTAACTATTGCGAGTAGGACCGTGATTTTGTCAATATCGGTAGGAAATCTAATAAAGAATAATTTATCTCTCTGGCGTATTTCAATAGCGTGCACGGTTTTCGTGTAAATTTAATTTTAAAAACCTCTAAATTCAAACCATTGCACAAAGCCAACGCGTGTCAACGTCTTGGGAGCTTACGTACGGAGACTCACCGAGTTCGTTGACCTCTTACATCTGTATAGAGTAGAACGTTTTAGCGACGATGTTGCCGGACTGCTGAAACATCCAACTTAATTCTCTAATTAGCTGTGCATTTAATCACAAAATGTAATGCATGTTTTCTATTTATTTACGTATGCCTTATCGTCTCTTTCAATCTGCAAGGTTATTTCACTTCCACCTTGTATATATATATATATATATATATATATATATATATATATATATATATATATATACAGGGTGATTTCGCTCAAAGTGTACAAACTGCAGGAGATGATTCCCGAAAGGATAAGGAACAAAAATTGTATAATGAACATACGTCCGGAAATGCAAAGGTTCTGTGCTATAAGCATTTTTTTATTCATTCCTGCAACAATACTACAATGCAATGCACGACGCAATATCATAAGGCCACAGCTAGAGGAGGTGTTCGAAGTGACTCCCACGGGCCTCAAGGCATGCGTGTACGCGCCGTACCAGAGACTGTCACACACGTTCAAATATTCCAGGCTGCATCCGGATGGCGTCACAGGCAGCGCGAATGTGTTGTTCTAGTGTCTGCACGTCCGGGAAGGGTTCAGCATACACGACTGCTTTGAGATGCCCCCACAGGTAGAAATCTAACGGGTTGAGGTCAGGTGACCGAGGAGGTCATGGAATTGGCCCTCCTCGTCCGATCCATCGACCGGGGAAGATGTTGAGATGCCTCCGCACGGTAATACGGAAATGGGCTGGAGCACCATCATGCAAAAGCCACATAACCATTCGTACTGCACAAGGAACGTCTTCCAGCAGGGGAAGGAGAGTCTCCCGCAAGAAGTTGAGATATGCTACGCCTGTGAGTCGTCTTGGAAGGACGACTGGTCCAACGAGACGGTCACCAATAATCCCCGCCCACACATTGAGGCTGAAACGGTGCTGATGGTTCACTTCCATCATAGCACGGGGATTCTGCATATCCAATACAGGATTGTTGTGGAGATTGATGATGCCGCCCCTCGTAAACGTGGCCTCATCTATGAATACGATGGATGACAGGAAGTTCCGATTATGGGTGACCTGTCCAAGGAACCAGCGACAAAACCGTTCCCGCGGAGGAAAGTCCCTCGGTAACAAGTTCTGCACACGTTGCACGTGATAAGGGTAGTAACAGTTCTCATGCAGAATGTTCCACACGGTCGTCTGGCTTACCCCACATTGGCGAGCCACCTGCCTGGTGCTGATACGGCGATCTTGTTCCACAACGTTTATCACATCTTCCTCCAAGACTGGGGTACGTATCTGGCGCACCCGCCCTTCATGGTGATCCAGTCCCATAAACGAGACTGTCTCACACAAACGACGAAAAATTCTTGCAAACGTTGTATGTTGCGGGTGCTGTCGATGGGGTACTTTTCCCGGTACAGCCGTGCAGCCGCCCGCTCATTGGCATGTGCTTGTCCGTATGTAAATACCATGTCAGCCTGTTCGCGGTTGGTGTATCTGACCATCGTAACTTAGGTTTAGTCGACACTACCACTGAAGCGGATGTCTACGTAATGTTACCGATACAAATGCTCGTTACCGTCATGGGGAACAGTACTGCTCTCTTGTGAGGAAAGCATGCATTCCCCGACCTACGTTCATTATACGATTTTTGTTCCTTATCCTTTCAGGAATCATCTCCTGCAGTTTGTACACATTGATCGAAATCACCCTGTATATAGGCCTATATATGTATTTTGCATCTTTCAATTAATGGACATATTGAAATCTGCGATTTAACGCCAAATTTAGTGGAAAGAACACAAGAATGAGTGTCTGTTGTAGCTGGCAGGTCGGTAGGAGCTGTTCCTCCGCTCAAATCGTTGTTTAATATGAGGCCTCTCCCCGGGACATGGGTTGCGATAAAGTAATCCACTTCCCGCAGAGCCGTCTCTTAGGGTACTAATGTAAACACGCTCGTAAAGCTGCGACACGGTTGATGGCGTGGCGGGGGTGCTGATGCGCACCCGTGCTGAGAACATTTATTATTTATGAGTACGGCAGGAGAAGAGTGCGCGAGGAAAAAGGAGCATATCACACTTTTAACATCTCCGCGTATACTTAAGCTGGAATCGAAATCTCGCATATCCCCCGCGAAATTTATCTATATTCCTTAAGATACATTTTGCGCACACGTATTAGTATTCGCCGTCATCGTCACCCTCCACGTCACCATAATCTTTATCTACTTTCAATATTTCTCGGTGGTCTGACGACTAGACTTCAGATTTTTAGGTTCGTATAGGTTAGGTTGCAACAATTTTATATAAACATCCCTAATGTATGCAACACGATTAACTCTAGAGCGATGATATTGCCTAAAAATAGATTCATTAAAGAACGTATGTTTCAGCATAAGCTGAACGAGCCTAAAAATCCGAGGTCTACGATGACTACTATAGTTAACAACACAACTGACGGGTTCAAACAAGACTGTTCTGCAACCGGCGAACCGGCGTTAACATGGTTGCCTTCTGATCCGGAGCTGCATTCGAACATGGGTTCCATTCCCGCTCTTGAACTAATTATCTTGTTGTTTTTTTTTACGTGTAACGTCTGTATCCGATCAACTATAATAGAAAAACCAAAAGGATTATGTGGAACGTATATTACACTGATTTCATTAGAATTGGGTTGCTATGGAAATGCTTGCGTCATATCCGATAAACTCAACAATTTAACGAATCCGTTGCTATACCTAAGGGGAGTCCGCATATATGCAGATACGGAAATAAAATTTTAAGTTCCCTAATTCTACAAGTTTCGATTACACTGTGCATGTGCAGTAAACAAAAGTCCATGTGTATGCTACTTGTCGACAGTCGTCTGAAATTGTTGTCTACATACAGGTAGACTCCTATCAGACTCGCTTCAAATTTTAATTCCGTATCTGTACATACTTAAGATAGATCATTCGTTATCTCGTGAAAACAAATGCATTCGTGCGACGTACCTCACAGTAAGATCCTTATGGTGGAGTAAGCGAGCTAGCTAGCTTGCAAATCGAAGCGTAGCGATGGAGGGAGGCTTTCCAGTCCATTTTCCTTCCCCTCACACGCAGGTAGGTTTCACGAGGTACCTACTTGCACTCTATAGGGGGAGATTGTCGAATTATATTTTAAGAAATAGACCTAACACATTCTGTAGTGCTTTAACATAGACGAGAAACAGATTCATGTACAAATGTTAAATGTTACGTTTTATTTAACGACGCTCAGAACTGCAGAGGTTATATCAGTGTCGCCGGATGTGCCGGAATTTTGTCCCGCACGATTTCGTTTACATGCCAGTAAATCTACTGACATGAGCCTGTAGTATTTAAGCACACTTAAATGCAATCAACCTGGTCCGGGACCGAACCCGCAACCTTGGGCATAGAAGGCCAGCGCTATACCAACTCGCCAACCAGGTCGACTTCATGTACAATATATGCGTAAATATAGAAAGCTGAAACAAGATTGGCATTACTAGTAGGCTTATAGCTTAGAGGCCTAGGTGGATAGATGACAATAACAATATTTACGAGGTATTTTCATGTGCTTGTAACTAAACAGAGTACCTACTAACTGTTCTTTTAATTTTACATCATCCTCTAGGGCTTTTCACAGAATTTCCCAGCTGATAATTTCAGAAAGTTCTCATGTAAGGAGTGAACCTCTTAAGGACGTGTCAAACTCCACGAATAACTCTGTACAAAGCGGAGTGGTCACTTACGTAACAAGCCAACATGTGTGAGTACACACAGTAACAGCACTTTGAGTTTATTGTCATTGTCTTCATTACCAGTGCTGTGACATGATGTCGCCTCCAGTAATTTAATGGTCAGTGTCAAGGCGGCCCTATATTAAAGGGAATTCCCAGTAGACAGAGAATTACTAAGTACTCAAAGCTTGAATATGTAAGCCACAGCCATGAATTATGTACTAGCCCATAATCCACTCTCACACAATAATCTACTGCATCTTACAGTGTCAAATGTCACCCGCACAATGTTTCATGTATTACAGAACTGTCATGAAATACTACTAATTGTCGTGGAATTTATAATCTAAAGACATTTTCACTATGAAGTTTTAATTAAGCTCAATTTTTATAAAATTCCAACTTAATCCTTCTTAATCAAGAAGGAAATCTAGCAAAATCATCATATCCAATCTCGTATTTAAAAGTCATGCAGGTAAGTTACAGATATAAGAGATACAGGCAGGGCTGATCATATTAGGAAGTTTAAATGTAGAAAACAAAGAACGGATGTGCAAAATTTTCCTTTGTAAACAGCACAATAGTAGACTGGAACAGCTTACCTGCGGCAATCTTTCAGGGTGGTCCTCTCAAAATCAATACATTTAAGGAAAGGTTGAGAAGATTAGACTTAAAATGTAATTGTAGGTGCAGTGTAATTAAGTTGTGTCATGTAATTAATTAAGTTGATATGTAATTAATTATGATGATATGTAATTAAGTTGATATGTAATTAATTAAGATGATACGTAATTAACTTGATATGTAATTAATTAAGGTGATATGTAATTACTTAAATTGGTAATAGTTGGGTGAAACAGAAGTCCTTTTAAGTTAGGTTTACTGTTGCTTATTGTAGGCGGTATTATAGCATAGTTTTTATTTATAGTCTTAGGTTTATTGAATCTATTTATTTATAGTTAGAAGTAAATTTACGTTTATTTTATTTTATTTTTATTGCTGTAATTATTGTAATGGTATTATTGTATATTATATATCACTGCCACCGGGTGTATACCCAATTGTAGTGTTAATAAATACATACATACATAAGTACAGAAACAATTGACCTAAGAAAGTTATCGGCAAGTACAAATTGTACGGCAGAAAAATCAGGTTACAAAAATATATTTAAAAAATCCCTTTACAAATCAAGATTATAATGAAAGAAAAGGTAACAAAACAGATCTGGAACTTCACATATCTCGTACGACAGAAGCAAAGATATCTAAGCCAATATAAATATCAGTTATTTTGTGGGATAATAAAACGAACACTAAAAACCAAAGACCAGAAAGGAAAGCGTCTGAAATTTGAAATTTTACAAGTTATGTCTTCTGCTCGTTCTACATTTGAAGGGTTCACAACCATAGTGGGCCAAGCGCCATTTACTAAATCCTTAGAAAACAAGGGTTAAAATGAAGTTATTACCGTAATTCAATGGAAACATATAGCAAGTAATATAAAGTATACACATTCAAACTAAATGACATGTCTATCTTCATTAAACTATGGTATTCACTTAACTTTAACCTTTGCTTTCGCCGTTTTTAATAAATGGCGCTTGGCCCACTATGGCTCTGAACCCTTCATTTGAGCTTTGTAACCAAGAGCAAGAGCGATACTCTGTAAATCAGTGAGGAAAACATTATGACCAAGCATTCCAATATCAGATTATCTACTAGAGTGACATTTTTGTAAACGAAAATTAATTTTTTTCTAACATAATCTTAAAAAAATACTATAACACATTTTATTTACTTGATACTGAAACATTTATTAGCACATAGTTACCGGCTGTTAATCCTCGACCTCATCTCGCAAATACCATCTCGCTATCATCAATCCCATCAACGCTAAATAGCTTAGTAGTTGATACAGTATAGTTAAACACATAATTAAAAATTTACCGGCTTATGATGAACATAATAGAAATTACGGAAGAAAATATAGTCCGATATATAGATCTTTCTTCATTTAAATTATTCAATAATATATTGGATGATTGGAACTTATATTTGGATCAAAGTTAAGCGATATTTTCCGATATCTCGGTTCTGAAGCAAAATCATGATATAGGCATACTTCTTCCCTAATAATAACGGGCTATATCAAGGTTCATATGAAATGGACTCGCTATTGGAACTCGATAAACGTATGAATAGGTACAAAATTAAATTGAACTTATTTCCAATACAAAACCAATTCGTTAGTGTCTCTTTAGCACACGCAAATTGGATTCGAACTGATGAATCAGTAAACAAATTACAGAAACCAATAGCCTACGCAAACTCAAATAAATTGGAAAAAATATACATACAAAAATGAGATTCTGACGTAAAGCTGATGCGCATTTTATGATGTGATAACCTAACCTACCAGAAATATCACCATCATCATCATCATCACCAGCAGCAACAGCATCAGCTTAACCTCAGGGATTGGTCTGTTTGTCAGTTCCGTCTTCAAGGAAGTCCATATATTTATTCTTTCACCACATGTCCTCATTCCTTTGGTTATGCGTTGGTAAAATATCTTGGAGTATCTTTGATTCTACCCTTTCTACGTGGTCGTGCCATTTTGATCGGTATTCATCAATTGTCTCAAATATTTAAAATGGCCAGTTCTCTGATAGCACCGTTTCTAACATGGTCAGTCCTTTTAACTCTGTTTTCTGCAACTCCACGCAAAAATCGCATTTCTGTCGCCTCTACAGTAATCATATCCATAATGTACGGTAGGTAGGCCTACAGGCATTGACTTGTAAAGCTTTAAAATTTGTGTCATTCTTCTTTGATATGTAGATTAATGTTCTTTGTATTGTCCCACACATCATATTTCAAAATTATTAACATTGATATTTTTTATTTATAGTTTCCTGCCACAGGGCAGATCCTTTATTGCAAATCCAGCATTTTCTATTTTTTTTTTTCTTTTCCGCATTGCCCTTTGTCTCCGCATAAGATGCATTATTTTAATGTTGTTTATCATCTGATATATTTTCCTGCGTCGAATTTATTACCGTTTACTGTTCCTTACAGTTGATCCTTCAGTAGGCGGTTTTTTTTCTCCTCTAGTGACTAGGGTTGCCAAGGTTATTTCAGGCGCTCTGTTTGTACGCATTACTTATAAAATTAGTGAGACATGTACTACAATTTGATGCTGAAGTACGACAATTTCCATAAGTTGGTACAACGGTTACGTTTCCTTCGTCTGGCAACCCTGTCTTCAACAGAACGATAAAAAATCAGAGTGAGGCAAGTAGCCAACCGGCTTCAAGCTCACATAGATTCCTCCTCACAGTTCCAAATTCCCTTGCAAGGACTTGCGATCGCGTGCCTTTAAATTGTTTCTCCTCCCATTTCTCCTTATTTCATTGGTCATTGGAAATTATTGGTTGTTCTAGTCGATATATCTGTGACAACCCCAATACTCCCTTTTTTTGTTCACCTGAACACGGGTTGCATTCCCATACGTACTTAAGTTTGTCCATGTCTTTCTACGTCATAGCCTCACCAACATTCAATTACGAATTCAATCGATATCGCTAATACTATACTATCAGTTACTTTTACCATATGTATTGTGTAGTAGAAAATGGAAGCATAAGAACAAAACATTTATGCATTCCTTCCTTCAGTTATCACCAGAGATTGGAACTTTGGCAGAATGCCTTTTTAAATGTGTTAAAAATCTATCTTCATTTTGAAAATAAATCTCTACGAATTATACCTCTGTGATTGAAACGTCACAGTTTTATGTTGCTCTTTTCTGCCTTTTTTAATATAAATGCCTAATTTACAAAATAAATGCTTTTTTGCCTATATTTTATTATTTATCTATTATTTATTAATTTATTATTAAAAATTGCCTATAGGTATATTTAAATTTATTTCTATAATCGCGACAATGAAAGTGACTTCACCGAATGTATATTATTGTCTTTCTGTCAGTTCATATTCCCTTTGCAGCAATGTGTGCTGCCGTGCAAAAATGTATAACAGTAAGCGTTTTAATTATCGCTTGTGTTTATTTGACAAGGCAACAATGAGTGCGAGTCTAACGTTATTTTTAACGGTTATTTTTCTTTCAGTTTTCATTGCGACGTTGTTGTAGCTAGCTAAATAATTATTTCATATCCCAACATATCAGTATAACCAAACACAAAAATGCACTTTCCAAGAAGATTTCTTTGCTTCCAACGGTAACTTTATTGCAACATCGAGTCGAAAATCTCAATTTGTATTCGACTTATGTAAAGTTTTTCTTGCTGCCGAAATCCCTTTGTGGAAAGTGCAAGGTTGTGGGTCTAGTGCAAGTTTTTTGTAATTGCCTTTTATTGCGTATTTTAGCTATTTATAATGCCTTTTTTCCTGCCTATTTTAGCTATTTATGATGTCTTTTTGCCTGCCTATTTTAATGATTCATAATGCCTAAACTTCTGGTCTCTGGTTATAAAACATTGTTCAACCTATAGAAATCCATAAAATTACTGAAATATTTGTAAGTTTGGGTATTCTGATGAAGGAGTAATTCATCTTACTACCACGTCTTTGCTTCGGCGCTAGCGCGCTGATCTTTCATCCGGCATGTTCTGGTTCGATCCTCGGTCAGGTCGTGATGGAATTTGTATTGGAAAAAGCAGTCGTGGCATTCCCGTTTCCTACTATCATTCCACCAACATCCTCTCCCTTCCCTTCATTAATTCATCTCTATGACAGTACGGGTTTTCTATATTGATATAGGAAGGGCTTATTTCTTTGCACCATGGATCTAAATCAGGTAGTCGCCCAAGGATGAACGTGGTTGTATCAGGCCTGAGCTAGGATGGCCCACTTGTCAGCATCGCATTGATGAATGCCAGTGGTGCACCTGTCGGAATAGGACAATCATCGCAAATATAAAGTCCAAGATTCCGCCCTGAGTCCGGCTCACCAAAATTCTTCTTACTGTAGCTCAGTGGTTACCGCCATATTTGCTGCGACCCGGTACTTTCAAACGTAAAACTATATATAACAGTTGAACAGACTTTAGTCACTACAGCTGCCATTTTCAGTCCACGAACAGATATAAACGTGGAACATGGGAGGGGTAACAGTAGGAGGAAGAAGAATAAAGTGTATAAGATTTGGTGTGATATAGCTTTGTTATCAGAAAGGAATGATAAGAGATATGCTACTGGAGCTAAATGACAGGTGAAAGTAAATGCAAACAAACGAAGATCATGGTCATAGGAAGAAAAATAAAGGAAGTAAACGTGCGAATTCGAAATGAGGCATTAGAACAAGTAGAGTAGATAGCTTCAAATTCTTGGGATGTACTATACGCAGTAACATGAGCTGCTGCCAGGAAGTCAAAAAGAGGGTAGCAATGGAAAGGAAGCTTTTTTTTAAAGGAGTATCTTCTGGTTTGCAGTGTCCTTGAGCAGAAATTGATATAATATTATAATAATCATCATAAATAACTTCAAGATTTAGATCGATGCGCGATGGACTGTTCCGCCTCCAGAATTTATCCGTCAAACTGGTCTCTCCAAAGTGTCCTTGAACTTCCCACTCGTCTTCTTGTGTAGGTCTGTAACACCATGTTCTAGAAGGTATCCAATCATAGGGCATTCTTGTTATATGGTCGTACCAATTATTTCTATATTTTTAAATTATAGTTGTTATACTCTCGATATTCAGTTCTTGACGTATATCTTCATTTCTCTTATGGTCCTGTAGTCTAAATCCTATTAGTGGCCTTAAGAGTCTCATCTCAGCGGCCTCAATTCTTCTCTGTTGGGCTCTAGTCAGAATCCACGTTTCTGAACCATATAATAATGTTGGAATTGCCAATGTCTTGTAAAATTTGAGTCTGTCGACTTTATTTATAAGTGTACGTTTAATTGTACCAATAAGTCTTAAAATTTTATATAACTTCTTTTCTACGTCTGTGGAGGATATTTAAGAGAGATCACATCCAAGGTATTATAAATAGTCCATAATTGAAACTTTGGAGAATTATAATTTACTTATATCCAATGAATTTTGAATAAACTTTCCTTCACAACATTGTACAGGGACATCATTTTACTTTTAATAACATTTTTAATATTAACCAGGCTATACCCTTGGATCAACGCCGTTTGCTACCCCCTTCCACGACTGGAGTTCGATGATACTGGCGTAATGTACAAACAAATCACTTTACTAGGTATAGGAGGGAAGAAAAGTAGTTCATCCATTTACGTAAACTAGGAAATATCGCGATTTTGAGTTTGATAATTTTAATTAGGATTTTGTTTAATCAAAATACAGTGCAGTATTGACAATGAGTGTTTTTACTCACGGACTGAGCTGTACAGTATTCATTATGCAGTGTATATTATACTGTCTACAGCACATTAGCGTATAATATAGAAAATGAAGTTAAATTGAAAAATAATCATAATATGGATATTTAAACACATTTTTTAAAATGGTGGCCGTTCATTTCGATACAGGCTTCAGTTCTAATGTGCATATTATCGCACTATAGACTATTGTACCTAATCCCAATTACCAGTTACGTTCTTCGTACTAGTAACTCATATTGAAATATCTACTCTATAAAAGAGTACCTTACGCACTGTAAATTCAATCTTCACTTCTGCCCGATCCGAAAAGATAAAATTACTCAGACATACTATCTATTGTCCGTCCAAGTGGTTATGTCGTGGGGTCGTAGAAAGAGAGGAAATCACGTGACAGTTAATTACTTAACGAGGCCCTTTTATTTAAGTTATTTTAAACAGTTGTATAATATTACGTAGACGTCCAATTCCTAACAGAAATTAATGTTCTCAGAAAAGAGCTAAGACAGCCCAGCCACTAGCTGACGAATAAAAGCTGGTGGGAGAAACCGGGATACGACGTAGGCAAATAGAAGACAGTACCTGTGCGAAAATGATTCAATATTGAAAGCTCTTTCGTCACAGGAAAACGCGAACATATTTTTGGAACATATTGTTTACTTTGACCGTAACGCTACTATGACTGTATATGCGGACTTGGATCTGTGTAGAGGACGGTTGAGCTTTATTAGTAGAAGGGGTGGGAGTGAAGTACATTCAAAAACTCAGGTACAATAAAAATTGAAGTAAAAATAAAATGATGTTCCTGTATTTATAACATTAAATAGCATAGATTAGCCGAGTTTAAACAAGGATATTTTAGGTGGACAAAAGAAAGAATTAATAGCAAAGTACTTGACAAAGTTTCAGATGATGGTTTTATCTATTGTATTCTGAACTTCAGTACTTTCACAAGAAATGTTGGACATAACCTCTTCTTGTACTGAGACCTCCAATTTCATACCGTACTGCAATCAGCTTCTGCACTAGCCAAAGTAGCTGTAAAATTTTTCCATAAGCACAGGCTATGTTTTCTTTTTATTTATAAAGTTTCTCGGTTTTTTAAAGTTGAGACCGTCTAGCACAGAAAAGAGAAACGTGTTTGGAATCAGAAGTGAAGTTTACTTCAATTGGAACGACTGCGAGCGTGCACCGCTCCTTACCATCGTCTTTGTTAAATGGAGTGTGATATTCCTTAAGTTAGGTAACGCCACGCAAGACTTGCCTTGCAAAGTTATTCGAATTAGTTACTAAGGCAACACGATAATGTTAGTATCTTTTCATTCTCGGTGGTTTGGTTGCAGATATTTCGTGAGATACATTCACTGCACTAGCGAGAGTGTTTTCTGGTAAACACCACCGTAGAGTTATTTCACCTGATTGCAAGTACCTCAACAACAATACAGCGATACGGGGAGTTTAGAAAATACTGTACAATCCCTACCAAACTAACTTTAGAAACAAAAGACACCCAGCGTCTATATCCACAATTCTCTTTGCCTCGCATTGCCATTGTGGCTGCAATTTTCATACAGATTGATTCCAAAGATATTAGATATAACTAAGAGAGACAGAAAAATAAACATAGACAACAATATTATTAATATTATTATCCTCTAATATTCAAAATATGAATATTGTAAATGTGTTGTCAACTCAGACAACAAATGACTTCTTTTAGCGTGCCTGAAAACGTTTTAGTAAAGTTTTATGAAAATACGAGTATGACTTTAGCATGCCGTCACTTTAAGGAACTTTATGCTCGACCATGCCGAAATGTAGTAATTATACACCTGGTAGCAGTCCTTTAATGCATGTCATTAAAGTACACTTATTCATTGAAGCTCAGGTTTTCGATTATTCTCGGATATGCAATCGAAAGACAACTATCGAAAGGTCACGGAGGCTGGAAATCCAATACTGTCGCAGAAGGTTATGTTCTGTTACTATACTAATTAGCGTTAATTGTAAATAATATTCAAATAAATTCAATTTGTCATCTCGTTTTTCAATGTCGAATTCAATTTCAAGGTTATATCAATACTAATGTTTATCTTACTATGATCAAGGTCATCGATATTCGTTTCCCGGAAAAAATCAATACTTTCGCGTCTGCGCACATCTCACAATTCATGAGGTAGGCTATTGCACTCACTCACATTACAATAACATGAATACTTACGAATAATTTTAAGTTAGAAATATGGTCGAGCATAAAAAGTCGTATGAAACTTGCCTATAATGGTAATTAAGATGCTCGTATGAAAATTATGAAACGAGCGCAAGCGCTCATTTCATAAACATCCTCGCGTCTTAATTACTATCATTATAGTCTCGTTACATAATGTACTATTAAGACTGAGTTTCGAAATTGTTACAGTGCTTTAATCAGATTTATTTGATTTTTAAGTCTTTGTTAGATTAAGAATAAGGTGTATACATATTTTGATCGCAATCGGACTGCTAGTTTGGAAATTAATTGTATTTTAATTATGCTAATCGGTGATATAATCAAAATGTCCCGTATGCATTACACTTAAATACAGTAAGTTCATAATTTTTAATACCGACCCCGATTTAATGTGTGTACCCGGCCTTAGTTGTCAGTACCCGAAATTCGAAACGAAGTTCCTAAAAGAAAATTCAACCTGACATCTAGAGCAGGCCTGCACAAGGTGTGCGCTTTTCGAGCCGGCTCACAGCTCATGAGCGGAATGCAGATATTAGCTGCGCTCTGTATAAGGATGGACTGCAAGAAGGGGTGATCTCGTACAAAATATACACAAAAAGAAATACTATTACGAGTGTTTATGAAATGAATTCCCGTTCAGTGTTTGCAAAACTATCTTGGACTATTATTAATTAATAAAGAAATATTTATTTTACAGAAATAATAGAAATTCTACAGCTACTTAAATGTACAATACCATTTTGTTAAATTTTTATCAGTACATCAAAACGAGGTTTATGCTGTTGGCAGCTTAAAGGAACAGTAGCCTACTGATCATAATGAAACATCAGTTACAGATGTTCGATGTCTGCCTTTATTAAAGTTGATTATAGAAAACAGTTGCTCACAAATATAAATGTTGAGCCAAACATAGCAATCATTGTAGTAGTGGATATTATTGCTAATGTTTAGTATTGTAAAACTCAACCAGGCTAGTAATATTATTCAAACGATCTTTAGCCTTTAGGTCACATTGAAGATCCATAAGTTCGAGCTGTAAATCGTTAAATGTTATATTCCGTGTTTTAGATTCCTACATACTGTACTGTAGCAGTAGGTAAGCAACGTGAAACAGTTACTGAGAATACACACTGCAGTCCACCAGATAAATGAGTGGTCGTTTCCCTCTCCTCTACCTATAGCAAGTCTATGTCATTCTGACGTATCTTCCTCTTCGTTTCGGCGAGCGGTAAACACCGCTCACCCGCTCCGAAGGAGCGCGCGTGCTCGTTGAGCGCTGTTTGTGCAGGTATGATCTAGAGAATCACTATAATCCACAAGCATATATAGTAACAGAGGGAAAATGGTTATGTTTCACCCTTAGGGTATTAAGTAGGCTGATCTGGATCTTACTAGTAAAATCTTGACATCAGGTTTCTCTACATGACACCCAGTATGGCAGTGATTTTAAAGTCGTATCCACGTCAAAACTTCTTTATCGGTTCTCCGGACTGGAGACCCAGGTTCACATCCTTACGTTTCTAAGTGTTTTTTTTTTTTTCATTAAAAATACCGCCTTTCCTTATGCTGTTATTGTGTCATTTGCTACGGTTCATAACCAAGTTTATTACCAGCGACGAAGACTAATATTCTACAGAAATTACCTTCTGTGATGTGAGCCGACACCTTACATTAAGGTCGATATCCTCGGTCGAGAAACTCTGTAGAATTAAGTTTGTCGAGATTCAATGTCAGTTTCTTTTGATAAGGAGCCGTCATGTAACTAACTGAGGTTTGGTTGTATAGAAGAAATTGAGAGAAATTTCCTAAGCTCCTAAATTGCGTTTATTTACAAAGAAAACTAGGTCACAGACATAACCTCAGTGGAGAATATACCTTCAGTCAGCAGCGAATGAAATTCTGCACCTCAGAACATACTAAAGAATGTAAGAGCATGCGGTGAAGTTTGAAAATGTTGCCCGCTCTTGTAAATTATTATAGCAAGTAATTCATCCTACAAAGGAAAGCACAGACGTAAATAAAACACGAATACTA
Organism: Periplaneta americana; assembly: GCF_040183065.1. NCBI lineage: Eukaryota > Metazoa > Arthropoda > Insecta > Blattodea > Blattidae > Periplaneta > Periplaneta americana. Next base: position 39,315,298 of record NC_091123.1, read on the forward strand.
CACGTGCAAATTGATTTTTCTTCTTATGAAACTGCAATCTAAGAGCCAAATAACAAAACCCGAATTTACAGTCTGCAATTTCTACGGTTCCAATTTATTCAGCAAAGTACTGCCATAAACACAAGCTGTTACACCACGGAAACTAAGAAAACACATGAAATGTGTTACAAAATTTTTCTACCATTATCCCCTCTGCACCACACGCGAAGACGGAATCAGGAAACTCCACTTCGTATAGTCTGCAGGGTATCCGCTGTATACAGCCTTGCAGTCGAGTTTTAGAACAGGGATTCAATATCAATTTCATTACAGTTAATTCGAAGTAACACACTGATGCTATAGGTATACTGCAAGAAAGTTAAAAAACTTTCTGCTCTAAAAATGTTGCTTAACGACCTAGTTAATGTTTACTTAAAGTCCACTTTCTCTAAATGGGCTTAATAATTGAAAGCACAGGCTTCACAGAAAGAACGTAACACCTGAACTTCACCAGTTTCCTGAACACAACTGTTCAACAGAACGATAGATATACAGGGTAAAAGTGATATAGATGTACAGAATGAAAGGGGCCATAGAACACATTTAAATACAGTACATACAAAAAGGTATAATAAAGGGACATCATTTTATTTTTACTAACATTTTTAATATTAACCTGGCTATACCTCTAGAGAACCGGAAACACCGTTTGCTACCCCTTCCACAACTGGAGTTCGAAGATACTGGCGTAAAACACAAACAAATCACTTTACTAGGTATAGGAGGGAAGAAAAGTACTTCATTCATTTACGTAAACTGGGAAATATCGTGATTTTGAGTTCGATAATTTTCAATAGGTTTTTGTTTAATCAAAATGCAGTACTGTATTAAGAATAAGTATTTTTACACACGAACTGAGTTATCCATGCGAACGTATACATTATGCAGTGTATATTATACTGTCTACAGCATATTAGCGTACAATATAGAGAATTAAGTTAAATTGAAAAATAATCATAATATGGATATTTAAATACATTTTTGAAAATGGTGGCTGTTCATTTCGATACAGGCTTCAGTTCTTTTGTGCACATTATCGCACTACAGACTGTTTCACCCAATTCCAATTACCAGTTTCGTCCTTCGTACTAGTAACTCATGTTCAAACAATTCTGTACCTACTCTATAAAAGAGTACCTTACGTACTGTAAGTTCAATCTTCACTTCTGCCCGACCCGCACAGATAAAATTACTCAGACATGCTATCTACTGTCCGTCCAAGTGGTTATGCCGCAGGATCGTAGAAGGGGGGAGATCACGTGACAGTTAATTACTTAACGAGGCCCTTTTATTGAAGTTATTTTAAACAATTGTATAATATTACGTAAACGTCCAATTTCTAACAGAAATTAATGTTTTCAGAAAAGAGCTCAGACAGCCCAGCCACTAACTTTTACACAGGGGCAAGCAGAAGCAGGTGGGCAAAATCGGGATGCGACGTAGGCAAACGGAGAGTACCTGTGCGAAAATATGATTCAATATTGAAAGCTCTTTCGTCACTGGAAAACGCGAACATATTTCTGGAACGTATTATACTCACTAACTCAGTGCTGTTTACTTTATGCGGCCTTGATTCTGTGTAGAGGACAGATGGAACTTCATTAGTAGAAGGGGTGGGAGTGAAGTACATTAAAAAACTCAGGTACAATAAAAATTGAAGTAAAAATAAAATTATGTCCCTGTATATTTTGTAGTTAAGTAGGGGAGAGTTGGCTAAAACAAGATACTTGGCGCGAAATAGCTAATATCTTCGAGATCACTGACAGGAATAAGAAACAATTATTTTTTATGAGTCCCTTAAGGAATGTATTTTAATAAGTGATGTGTAAATGTGCTCTGTACCATAAAGCTTAAGAGGAAAATAATGTTTATTGAAAGTTTTTCAAGTGTCCCGTTTTGCCAAGCTGGTTGGATAAAACGGGATAATTATATAAATCAATTGAAATTGTTGTAATATTAATGAATAAGTCACAAAACTTGCACACAAAACATGAGTATGAACAAAAGAAATAATTTCTATGTCAATTTGTACATTATAATGCTATTAATTATTATAAATATTATAATTATTCAAATTGAGAAATCTGGATCTATGCCACTACACTCATCGTGAGTCCACTCTTGGCACTGGGCACACAGAATTCATCCCTCTTTCGATTTTGAATTTGGAAAGAGGTCGTTGCAATAAATGCATGCCTTATCTTGTTCTCGTTTTCCTCCTCCTCAGAGCTGTTTAAGGGATCAGTGGACCTAACGTTTCTTGAATTGCTTTTCGACTTTTTGTTTTCCACAGAAAACTTATTGCCACACTTAGGCCTATTGCCGATTTCATAGGGTGCTATTCATAGACATTTCGCAGCACGCGCTACGAGCGTACTAAGCTAGCCCCGGCTATCCACTGGTTACTTGTACAGAATTCAAATCATATCCTATCGCTAACACTGGTTTATGAATACGAAAAACGCTGATCATCCACCGGAAGCCCGCGCTAAAATGTCTATGAATACGGCCCTTAGAGTTTAATTTCTTTACTATTTTCTTGCCCTTGTTTCCATAGCTACTGCAAGCTCATTCTTGTAAGGTGAAGAGGTCAATATTGCTGCCTTCCCTCGTCTTCTATCATTATTTGTTGGTCCTACTTTATACTGAGTTTGGGGAATTTTCATAATAACAAGACACTATTCCGTTTTGGCCAACCGTGTGGTAACTCGTTTTATCAGACCACGGGTTGAAATTTAAAATAACGTATAATGCACCGATAGTTACGAAGAAAGATATCGAATTTAACTAAACTATAATTGAAGACTAATAACTATAGAATTATTTCAAATACTTACGTATTGACTGCTGAAGTTAAATACCTCGTTATGAACACCTTAAAATGAAGGAAATATTTTAGGAAACACGGCGTTTTCTAAATTCTGATTCACACAACACACACACGAGGGAATTCTCATCAAGTAATGGCTGCCCAGTGAAGAGCTTGCGTATAGGAAGGGAATACATATCTCATTTGAGAGGTGGAAGCATTTCCCTACAAAATTAATGTGATATTAATTACAGTTAAAACATTTACAGTACCTAGATAACTTTGCTTTGTACTATAATATTGTTTTAATTAATTTATTGATTAGTTTCACAAGGCTAAAGATATCGTCAATATCAATTCCAACTTATGTCATACTCAAGCTCTTTCTTTCGGATGTCACTTTCTTTAAGAATTATGTATTTCATTCACTTAATATAGTATAGTTGTACTACTAATATTCCTTCTTAATTCTTTATCATGTTATTAACGCTTAAAAACATAACTGCAATATTAATAAATTGGTGTTAGTACTTTTGTTTTACAGACAATATAGATAAAATCAAACAGAAAGAAGCCATATAAAAATAACGACATAAAATTTCACGTTCCGTTTAAAGTTTGTACACCACTGTTTTCTTAATCCAACAGGCTGATTATTCATATACATAATTCTTTCTCCTGCCATACCTAGAACTTGATGCCAGCGCACGACGTCAAGGTCAGAAAAATGCGCTTGCTTTGACATCACTGCTCTAGTCCGTAGTAGTCGTAAATTTGTTCCTTATTTTCAGTATGAGAATCTGACAACCTATTCACTGCAGGGTAACAACTAACAGCTTTCGTAAAGATTAAATTAAATATCTCTGCCTAAATGTTTCTGTTTAAAAATCGAACAACACTTAGACCTAGCTAAGAAAACATGTCTAGCTTTTCAAAGTAAAGTGTCGGGACAATAATATGATTGTAGTTGGACAGCTCCTTCCATTTCCAAGTGCATGTTCCGCGTGGATTACATTTACGTTAATTCACTTCCCGTTTCTACTAAAGGAAACGAACAAAGCATCGTATCGTGGTCTGCACTTCAGCAGGAAAAATGGGGGAGAAAAAAATTGGAGACCAAGTAATTATAGCTATGATGAATCGTGTCATCCAGCAGCACGGGCCGACCCTCGCTGCGATGACTAGAGGCAGACAGGGATGCGATGTTCTGTGGTTTGGTGCTGCTAAGTGGAAAAACCAACCAATGCACTTGTTCTGCTTGATCGATCACAATGCGCATTGTCTGAGTGGTTAGATCCGGCAAACTCGTGTATTACAACCAAAATATTTGACATGCTGACCTAATATTTGGCTTTATAGCTTCAATTTCTTAAAAGATTTAGTAACTGGTAGTTTGGGCAGTAATTTGTTTGACTACTGATGGGATAATGCGGTCGGGAGTGGGTTCGAATCCCGCTAATTTAGCTGATTAGCTGGTTGAGTATTTTCTGAGGGTTTTTCCGAATGTAAGGAGAATGTCAGGTAATCTCACGGTGAATTCTTGGAGTCAAGTTGCCAAATAACATTTTGTACGACCAGTTCTTCTTCTTTACATTATTATTATTATTATTATTATTATTATTATTATTATTATTATTATTATTATTATTTGTTGAGTTACAGGACAATAGAGAAAGTTACACAACACAGAACTGCACGCATTGTAGTCTTCACCTGACATAATTAGGAACATTAAATCCAAACGTTTGCGATGGGCAGGGCATCTAGAACGTATGGGCGAATTCAGAAATGCATATAGAGTATTAGTTGGGAGGCCGGAGGAAAAAAGACCTTTGAGGAGGCCGAGACGTAGATGGGAAGATAATATTAAAATGGATTTGAGGGAGGTGGGATATAATGATAGACACTGGATTAATCTTGCTCAGGATAGGGACCAATGGCGGGCTTATGTGAGGGCGGCAATGAATCTCCGGGTTCTTTAAAAGTCAGTAAGTAAGTAAGTATTATTATTTGTTGTTGTTGTTCAGTCAATTGCTCGGAGACAGGTCTGAACCTCACAAGTGATACCAATAGGGAACCACTTATGAAGAAATTAAGCCAGGAGATAATAGGGTAGGGTGGCCAGTTACTTTCCCTCCTGCATTGCACACATTACACTATATATTGCACTAATCAGACTTCAGATGTATCGTCAAATGAGATGTACTGACTGATAATCAGCCAGAACCTCAATATTATTATTATTATTATTATTATTATTATTATTATTATTATTAGCATCATCATTATAACAATAATTCTGAGCGCGAAAGCCCATAGTGGGCAAACGCATAGCTGTGTTGGAAAGAGTGGGTGAAGAAAGAAATATGCTGAAACTGATCATAAAGAGAAAAAGGAATTGAGAAGAAACTGCCTTCTGAAGGATGCACTGGAAGGAATGGTGAACGGGAGAAGACTTCGGGGCAGAAGAAGATATCAGATGATAGATGACATTAAGATATATGGATCATATGAGACGACAAAGAGGAAGGCAGAAAATAGGAAAGACTGGATAATGCTGGGTTTGCAGTGAAAGACTGAACACTATAAATGAATGAACTCATTTCTTGCGAAAAATATTAGAATCAACGATTTAATATCTTACGCCTTCGACGTAAGGAAAAAAATGGTGTGTTTGTTAAAATGGTTTGGTATTTATGCCTTGATAAATATTAAACAGCGAAAATTTAAACACGATCGTAAAACTCCATGATTATGGAAATTTGATCCCGCAAGAATTTATGGCAGGTTAAACGACGAGCTATCAGATAGACCGTAAAAATCTCTTCAGGATGATGCATTCGTAGCTTCAAATTTAAGACATTTAATATTGAGTCTATTTAGCAAAACAGAGATAACAGAAAAGGACAGTGCTAGTGAAAAAAGTCACGTGTTAGAAAGAGAGGAAAATACACCATTTACTTTCATATTGTCATTTAAGATTGTGACGCTCTATAGATATGTAAAGTTTATGGCTTGTTCTATGAAATTTTTAAGTTCTAATTTACATCATGGTGGTTATTTATATATTACCAGAGTTTTTATTCTTCTGTCTAGATTTTCATGCTATACTTAAGACTGAGTCATAAACTGATATAGGACGCATTACAGTTTATCTTTAGAGCCGGCTATAAGTGGTATGTCATCTGCATTGCAAATATTGTAGCAGTCATTTTTTGGCTATTCATCATGCATCCTTTTTATCCACAACTATATTAAAGAGCACTGGGGGTAAGAAGGTTCAAGCCTGGGATAAGAGAAGAAGAAAGATTATGTCTACCTACATTTAAATTCAATTATTAATGCGAGTTTCGAGTTCTCCACACTTCTACTCCAAATTATCTTCGTTCTCGGTTTAACTACTTATCCTCCAATCACAATCTAAACACCAGGTCACAGGAGAGCCAAATCCTAGTAATTCCTGCCCATAGAACATCCCACTATTCATCCTCTTTTACTGTCTCAGTCCCCCGTGAATGGAATTCTCTACCTCAGAAGATTAGGGGCTGCCAGACAATAACCACTTTCAAGAAAAGGCTAAACGATTTTTACGGGCACAGTCAAATTGAAGTTATAATTGTGATCGAGTTTAATCATTTAATTTAATTTAGGTATGACTATTATTATTATTACATAATTATTTTATTGGTGTTGTGAAGATGAAAAGAATTGTCATTGTATTATATTAATTATGTATTATATTGTCTTGTATTGTAGTATTGTATTGCTTTGAATTGTATTGTATTGTATTAATTATGTTATATTCATAGCATTGTAGTAATTTTCTATCAACTGGATGAGTGGAAGAGAAGGCCGAATGGCCTTAACTCTGCCAGTTAAAATAAACCATTATTATTATTATTATTATTATTATTATTATTATTATTATTATTATTGTTATTGTTATTATTATTATTATTATTATTATTATTTTATATTCTGCATATAAAAGTCTGCCGAGTTAGCTATGTGGTAGCGTGTCTCGCTCCAGACTAACCGGTCCAGGTTCGGTCACCGGTTGAATCAGAAATTGCCATGTAAAATTTATACCTCGGGACTAAGAGAGATGGCGGTGCACAATTTGTGCACAAAAATTTATCACTGACATAACACTGGCCTTTTTTTTTAAATAATAATGAAATAAAACAATTTCATCTCCCACTATATTGAACATTTCTATTGAGTACATCCGCACTTTTGGAAAGAGTAAATAAGACCACCTACTGACCATCACAACACGCACCAAGCGCAAAAGACAGGAAATGAACGTTTCTGGAAGGAAGTAAACAATGCCGGCAGGCTAGAGTGGACAATGAAAGAAGTCATATCACGTCAAACGTTTGGGGTGTACAGAGAATAAAGAAATGGAGCTTATTGCAGTTAAAAAGAAAAGATAAATACAATGGAAGAATGGATGATATTGCATTTATATCATATTAATGTGAAGAATCCATTTTTCGACTGAATGTTACTATCCGAATTTGTTTTTGTGAAATGCAGTCATTACAAATTCATAACAGACTACAAATTTAAAATACGAAAGTACAGTTTTCTTGGTACAATTTAATGATTTGTGTCTATCACCAAAAAAATACAGTCTCTAGTCCACCAGTTATTTAACAATTATTATTATTATTATTATTATTATTATTATTATTATTATTATTATTATTATGACTCGGTTAAGAGAGAAGTTTTATATGATATTCTTACTGAATTTGGTATTCTCAAGAAACTAGTTCGATTAATTAAAATGTGTCTCAGTGAAACGTACAGCAGAGTCCGTGTAGGTCAGTTTCTGTCAGATGCGTTTCCATTTCACTGTGGGCTAAAGCAAGGAGATGCACTATCACCTTTACTTTTTAACTTTGCTCTAGTGTATGCCATTAGGAAAACCCGGTTTAACAGAGAGGGTTTGGAATTGAACGGGTTACATCAGCTGCTTGTCTATCCGGATGACGTGAATATATTAGGATAAAATCCACAAACGATTAGGGAAAACACGGGAATTTTACTTGAAGCAAGTAAAGAGATAGGTTTGGAAGTAAATCCCGAATAGACAAGGTATGTATATGATTATGTCTCGTGACGAGAATATTGTACGAAATGAAAATATAAAAATTGGAAATTTATCTTTTGAAGAGGTGGAAAAATTGAAATATCTTTGAGCAACAGTAACAAATATAAATTATACTCGGGAGGAAATTAAACACATAATAAATATGGGAAATACCTGTTATTATTCGGTTGAGAAGCTTTTATCATCCAGTCTGCTGTCAAAAAATCTGAAAGTTAGAATTTATAAAACAGTTATATTACCGGTTGTTCTTTATGGTTGTGAAACTTGGACTCTCACTTTGAAAGAGGAACATAGGTTAAGGGTGTTTGAGAATAAGGTGCTTAGGAAAATATTTGGGGCTAAGAGGGATGAAGTTAAAGGAGAATGGAGAAAGTTACACAACACAGAACTGCACGCATTGTATTCTTCACCTGACATAATTAGGAACATTAAATCCAGACTTTTGAGATGGGCAGGGCATGTAGCACGTATGGGCGAATCCAGAAATGCATATAGAGTGTTAGTTGGGAGGCCGGAGGGAAAAAGACCTTTAGAGAGGCCGAGACGTAGATGGGAGGATAATATTAAAATGGATTTGAGGGAGGTGGGATATGATGATAGAGGCTGGATTAATCTTGATCAGGATAGGGACCAATGGAGGGCTTATGTGAGGGAGACAATGAACATCCGGTTATCTTAAAAGCCAGTAAGTAAGTAAGTTATTATTATTATTATTATTATTATTATTATTATTATTATTATTATTATTATTATAGAGAGGGATAACTATAGCCCATAAGCTGTCAAACGCACCTTTGGCGTGGAAACAATCTCCCCACTCAAACCATTAACGTAAGTAACCCTCTGATACTCAAACTCACACAACTCACAGCGTGTTTGTTATTTTCCTCATGTGTTTCTTACGCGCCTCTCGAATTGTTATAATACAGAGTTATTAGATGCGGTGGAAGGAGAGGATCGAGTTCAGTAATCAAGTCGTATCTCCACCCTAGAAGCGTTTCGTATATCGGATGACTACTAACCTAGATCATATATGCAACAGATAGATCATCGCTATGCTAAAATCGTTTGCACTTTGAAGAGAACAACCGCCAGGATCGCCACTCGTCCGCCGTAAAAGAACACGAGATGGCAGTATAATCGCCAATGCAATTCAAATGGGAATTATGACGTGACTCCTTATATAACAACTATATGTAGTAAACCTGACAAAAGTTGTTAACGTCAAAGCCTATAAGGCCGGCCTATCTGGGGTATATATGATCTAGGCTTCTAATAAACAAAATAATCGGCCAGTTTTGCAAGGGAGATATGCGAGTACAGTTTGTGTTTTTTTTTTTTTTTGTACAGTCGGAGGCAGCGATTTTGGCAGATGGCCTCGATGACATTTCCAGTAGGCGAGCCAGTTGTGTTGTGTGAACTGAATGAATTGCGATAACGCTGTCTGTCGTCGTTTATATGTTCACACTCGCCTCTCTCGTATCATTATTATTAATAAACACACCACAGTACAGTCCTATTCATTTGAGTGCCGTAAATGACTTTCGTTCGCCTCCTAAATTTTCTAAATTAAAGGGAAGAAAGCATTGCACAACCAGAACCAAGAAATTACTTAATTTTCGTAAAACTCCGTCTTATCTTTTGACCCAATATTAACAGAGGCCACACATAGGATTAAAGGGGATTTAAGGAGATGAGTCAGTCAGTCTATTGATTATAGAATAGTTTTTTTATTATATATGTTGTCTTTAAACTTTATAGTAACGAGGAAAAGATTATGCAACGGCAAATGAAATTATGTAGAAAACTATGTGTCGGGAACTGGTCCCTTTTCATATGCATGCAAACATTAGGCCTATAGACCATAGTTATAAGTCTCGCAAGCAGGGAATACCGACGGAAGGAATGCGAATCAAACAATGCGATAAGGAAGAGAGGGCGACAGGAAAGGACACGAGATAGCTTGAACGATATTCAAGAGTACAGTCGGAAGAGAAATGACATCGATAGAATCAGTCTTGCGTTATGATAGTTACATTACGACTTTAGTTTGTTCCATTGCATGTGAATACGTGGCTAGTATCGCACGGTGTTATTTCATTCATAAACATATGTTGCGCGTTTAATTAGCTTCGAATTTTTCTCTTACTAGTTCTTTATTTCCACAGCGATGTCCTCATCTGTTCATCTTCTTGAAAGAGACATTTCATCGGCTCGCAGCTCTCGCTCCCTAGGCTTGCCAACATACTGTCCGCTACTCGGGAGAAGACGAGGGGCAAGAATGTGACCTTCTTGGCTATCGCTGTTGATTATTATAAACATCGCTCAGATAAGCATCCCAGTAGCCAGGTTATTACTCGTGCAGGAAACATGAGTAACAATGCGTATGGAAATTAAAGCTAAGTTGAACAGAAGGAGACCTAATGTTTCCGCTTACTGCATTACAAAATAATGACGTGTTGTCGTACGTTATCTGTTCACATCCCTTCCCCCTCAGTCCGCTCTCGTCTTCTCCTGAGTCACCGACAGTACGTCAAAACTGATAGCAACGCCACCCTTGCTTTTCGATAATCGTTCCTTGCGCGACCTATAGCTAGTTTACGTGCATAGTTTCTGGAGGTGACCATCCATCCGAGTCCACTTGGATATGTTTACTCCTATGTCTTACCCATTCGCTTGTGACAGAGATATCAGCCGACCTTGCAGCAGTGAGTAACTCGCTCTGGAATTAAGATTAACAAAATCCATCTGCCAAAATCCCTGGCTCCCACTGTACAGTCAACATTAGGGGAGAGTCGGGTAGTATCGGACGTTGGGTAGTATCGGACAGTGCGTTTCTTTGATCTACCACCATGTGGTAGTACCTGAATGACATGATTACGTTTCTCTATGCGACATCACAGAAACGTAACCATGTCAATCAGGTACTATCATCGTGTGGTAGATGAAAGAAACTCACTGTCCGATATTACCCGATATCCGATACTATCCGACTCTCCCCTAACTGTTTGATTGCCGACGTTAACCATTTGAGTGGGTCGATTGTACAATACAGAAGAAATAAAGAAGAAATTGTATTGTTTTATTCTAATTGCAACGGACTGCCTAAAAAATATTATGTCACATCAATAGTCAACAAGTGCGATGGATTATAAACAGATGATAGGCTAAAAGTCTTTGATACTAGGTAGGCCTAACTTACAATTTTGTATTAGATATGGACGAGATTGGAAATTTTATTTTCACTAGCTTTATGAAATTGACGTAATTACAAATTTATAACAGATATGAATGGGATTGAGGATTTTATTTTCATTATCTTTGTGAAAAATTGACATAAATGTGAAAACGCTCCAAATTGATGAGGAACGGTTTCGCAGATTTGATTTCCTACACATTTAACGTTTGTTGCTGTTGCCAAAAAACAAAACTTAAAATGTAATCGGTAATCTAATTAGAGGCTACAAAGCATATTCCAAAGTCACGCTGGTGACTCGCGGCTAGCGCGTGAGACTCTCATGTAAGCGAACCAATGTTCAATTCCCGGCCCCCGCAAAAATTGATATTCATAGTGGAGAAAGCTAAAGTTACTAGCGTTTCCTTCCTAGTCTTCCCGTTTCTCATCTTTCTACCAACACTATCTAGAATTTCCATTCATTATCATGGCGCTTTGAAAATGTGGCTTTTCCTCGTGTCTTTTCGTCTGCCTAGGGCAGGGATGTCAAGCGCGGATATATTGTACCCTCAGACAAGGAGTCTAGGCACCATCCGCTTAAAGAATTGCATGCAGACGCACGCTTAAAACAGATTCTACGTAATTTTTACTCCTTGTTTAAAGACTAGAAATGCCGACGATTGACATGCCTGGTCTAGGGCGACACGGGTATTCTCGCAGTATACCTAATAGAAAGAAAGGCAGATCACAGTGGTCACGGTTGTGGACGACTCTCAGATCTTATGTAACGGAAGATTATCTCCTGAAATTCTCAACGACTCAAAAGATCGAAGGTATGAAACTGTCACCACAAAATAGTAGTCTATTACGGGTGAAGAAGTCTGAAAAAAAAAAAACGCGTGATGCGGCTGATGGCGGAATCAATAAGCCTGCTTGGACTGTAGAAAGGGACGATTCTGTCCAGCTCTAGAACGTCGTAAGTCAACTATTCTACCAACTTCACCCTAGTGTTACGTTAAAATTAAAATGCCATATAAATGAAACGGTTGTTAATATTTTTGTTAATCTGGATTTTGATGTGAGAATGTAACGAATCGAGGCTTGGAGTCCTTGAAGATAGTAGTAATAAGTTAGTAGTTTTTTAATTTAATTTTTTTATTTTAAATAGGTTATTTTACGACGCTTTATCAACATCTTCGGTTATTTAGCGTCTGAATGAAATAGAGATGATAATGCCGGTGAAATGAGTCCGGGGTCCAGCACCGAAAGCTACCCAACATTTGCTCATATTGGGTTGAGGGAAAACCCCGGAAAAACCTCAACCAGGTAACTTTCCCCGACCGGAAATCGAACCGAGCCACCTGGTTTCGCGGACAGACGCGCTAACCGTTACTCCACAGGTGTGGACAAGTAGTAGTAGTAGTAGTAGTAGTAGTAGTAGTAGTAGCAATACTAATAATAATAATAATAATAATAATAATAATAATAATAATAATGATAAGAATATACGAAAACTTCCGACTGACACTATGCTAACAGGTCGCACTTCAAAAGTAGGTCTAAATGTACTGTATATAATTGCTGATCTGATTAGAAAATCTACTGAGGTTTTCTTATTAGGGCTCGGATATTCATTTGCCCACGGTTTTTAACAACTAAATTGAAGTATCGGTACCTTTAATATTTAACTTAAAGTTACATTTCATGTTTATTATCCCTGGTGAACTGATTCCCAGAAAAGTAGTAGAAAAGATATCCACAGCAGATCAGATCGCTAGGTTTTTCCATTCACTCAGCAGCAAGCTTGTAGCATCGCTAACTGCAAATCTTATTGGAAGCGACATACGTTTCTCAGGGTAGGCCTATCAGGAATCTAATAAAAACACCATCAGTGTTGAAGATCGATATTCACTTCCTAAGTTACATATCCTGAGAAGCAATCACTACACTATTTTCGAAATAAGATTTACGAAAAGAATTTACAGAGTTATACACACTGAGATAGACAGGTTGTAAGGGAATTCACAGGACCTTCAATTTATGGCATTGTGGGGAATGGTATCTTGTATAGAAATGATCATAAATTTTGTGTCTGTTTCGACATATATTTTGGAACCAGAAGGTCAATGTTTTCAAAATTTGCTTACCTGATTTCAAAGTCGTAATAACTTTTGAGATAATAGCCAGAATTTTTTAAATAGCAGCGAACATGTTAATTGAACGCAGTCGATAGCGGAGAATGTAAGAGTGTGACAGAAGACACGTCTGAAGAAGGTGTTTATACTTCTTGAACAGAAAATAGGTGTTTTAAAAGTAGTACTCTTCAATGATAAAATACAATTTTTTGGTCAATTTTATAACAGTGTTCATTAAGCAAAACCAATAGTATTAAAGATTATGTTATAATTCTTCCATGTTGAATCTTTCGTACACTACTTTTAACACTTGAATATAAATAATTGATTAAATGGCGATCTTACTCGTGTTAATTATGTAAGCATGTGCGGCTTACAGCTGTTTCGGTGCTATTCGACACCATCCTCAGAGCCTACTAGATCTCGGCGCTATCTCAACTTCGCTGCCTGTCGTGTGGGTGCGTTCGTGTGATGAAGAGTTGTGTGAAACAGTGTGTGTTCTGAAATTGATCTGTGTGTTGACAATTTGACTGGGGTGTGTTTTAGTGTGTCTGTATATTTCATATTGTTCTAGTGTGTTGAGGTTTTGGCTTTTGGGTTGTATGTGTAGGATTTCCATGTCTGTATTTATGTTATTGTATGTGTGGTTAGCATTAGTTATGTGTTCGGCACACACACACTATTTGACACAACTCTTCATCACACGAACGCACCTATACAACAGGCAGCGAAGTTGAGATAGCGCCGAGATCTAGTAGGCTCTGAGGATGGTGTCGAATAGCACCGAAACAGCTGTAAGCCGCACATGCTTACATAATTAACACGAGTATGATCGCCATTTAATCAATTATTTATAATTTTTATTGCAAACAGAATTTTATACCAGAGGCTAAATGGTTACCATTTCGAGAGCTGAAACCAGAATGAATCCTTGGTTACCAAACGTACGTGTGTAGCTGGACATGTCCGAAGGTCTATTTTGAAGGTCTGTCCTGTCTATACTGTATTAATAATAATAATAATAATAATAATAATAATAATAATAATAATAATAATAATACAAGGTTGCGAAATTAACTTTTGGTTCAAGGCTTTCAATATCGAAGATTGATACTGATTAATTGTTGGCTTCTGTTGAAGAATCTGATGTCAGATTTTGCCTACCACGTATGAAAAATATTGTTATGGAGATTTTGAAGAATTGCCATATTTATAGCTCCATTCATGCAATATTAATACATTTAAATACATAAATCAAGTAATGTTTGAAAATATCTATAGAGCAAACAAAATCAAACAGCACTACTTTGTTCATATTCACAATTTAGGTTCAACTCATTCCAAATATCATGCAGATACTTCATTTTTCAATACCGCTTCCTCTTCATCTGGTAGTTCTGTCTTCGAGATTGTCTTCTATGTTGCAGCTCCACATTGTCTCTTTTCATAGACTAACAATAACCATCATCATTTCAACTTGCCTTGAGAACGCTTTTCTATTTCTTTCATATCTTGATAAATCCTTTACCCGTGTTCAATCAGACAAGAAGTCAAGATGGCAATGAAGGAAATGGATTTTAATGCCCATATGTTCTTTCTCCGACTTTTGAGAGAGAGAGAGAGAGAGAGAGAGAGAGAGAGAGAGAGAGAGAGAGAGAGAGAGCCGCAGATGTAACAAAACATGTTAGAGTCACTTGCACATAATCTTCGTGATAAAGTTACCATCATTAGACCGATTTGAAATAACCTGAAAACGTTTACACATATAAATTTCACTTCAAAATTATTATCCTATTATTTCTATTAGCCTATTTTTAACTATTATCAAATGATAGATAGATCGTTGCATTAACACAAGGTTCAAACTGACCAACTGCTTGTCTCGATAAAGACTTCCAGAAAGGATTTTAAGATTGGTATCTATGTTATCTATGTATATTTTTTACTCTCCTTTCGCATGATGCTGGAAATTCTACTATTCTGCTAATGTTTGTAGAGATACGGAGTGCAGTTTTGTAGGCATTGTTTGTTTATAAGATGAAAGGATTTGCACTTATAGAACTTTGTCAGTCACAAGATAGTAAACTCTTTGAAATGCAAGGTTCAAACTGAAAGTTTGAGTAACACAGCAATGTACAGTTTTGGGTTGTTTCCCGTCTGTGAACTACAAATAGAATTGGTCCGTCCAACGTCGGTGAGGTCTGCCTAAATCTCTTCGTCCTCGTGGATGGTAATACAAAAGTCTCTTTGGTAAACGATTTTCAGGCATTTTCAGGTGGTTTCTCCATTTACGTCGATAATGTTGGACGTCTGTGGTCATCTCCTCAACTTCCCACTGATTTCTTATGTCTTCGCTCCTAATGCGGTACCGCAAGGTAACTCCTGTCAGTGATCGTAGAAATCTCATTTGTGATGCGTTGATTCTATTTATTTCCTTTTGCCGCATGTCCAACATTCACTGCCATATAACAGAGCTGGTTTTGATATTATGTTGTGAAATCGGATTTGGACCTCTTTTCGCATTTGTTTTCCAAAGTTCCTTCTCAAGATACCATTTAATTGATTATACTTCAATATATTTTTATTTATGTCTTTTTGATAATTATACAAAGAAATATGACTTCCTAAATATACAAAATCTGTCACTTGTTCTATTATTTTGTTATCAACCACTATTTTTGCTCTTATAAGGTTTTTGCCAGAAACTCCCATTACTTTTGTCTTTTCGGTTGATCAGCATGAATATAACTCAGTAAATAATTTAGATGAACCGCAAAATAATTTAATTTGCCTGTCTCGTTCATTATTGATTATATTAATGTTGGATTTATAAATTTATAGAACCTACCAGTACAACATTTTTTTATACAATCACTGCAAATCTTGCAACTAAAATTGAAATGGCGTATTGTAAAATTTTCTGTCTTACTCTGGCATGTATTTCAATATTTTCTTGAAACCTTTTTTTTCTCTTTGGAGATACGGTAGGCCTATGTGTAATTTTACTTGTTGGTTTTGGTGTGACTTCTGTATTGTCTTGAAGTAATACTATTCTTCCGAGACTGTTTTCGAACAATTTCAAATTAAATGTAGTTGTTCTTTCAGTTTTATTATGAATCAACTTGAATGTCACTTCATTAAATGTAGAGTCTGAGTAAATTTGATGTTAATATATATTTTTAAATGATATAACTTGTAATTCAGTAATTGGAAAGTTGAAATAAAACATGTTGAAATCTGGATATTTTAACTGGGTGACTCTTAAGGCCTAGATTTATGTTTCAGCAACTTCACTAGACTGAAAGGTGAAAACATTTCAATTCGTTCATTGTTTTTTTTTTTCAGTTAAACTGTGTGGGCTATCCATTTCCCAGCCGCAAGAATGACCGGGCATAGAATATTTGTGGTTACACTAGGCCTACTTATTCCAGGGCATTCTTTCAGAAATTGAAGTACGGTGCGGTATACGAAATAAATTAATTATTACGGTTCTGTGGAGCACAAGAAATTCACTGTGGGCTAAAGCAGGGAGATGCACTATCACCTTTACTTTTTAACTTCGCTCTAGAATATGCCATTAGGAAAGTTCAGGATAACAGGCAGGGTTTGGAATTGAACGGATTACATCAGCTTCTTGTCTATGCGGATGACGTGAATATGTTAGGAGAAAATACACAAACGATTAGGGAAAACACGGAAATTTTACTTGAAGCAAGTAGAGCGATCGGTTTGGAAGTAAATCCCGAAAAGACAAGGTATATGATTATGTCTCGTGACCAGAATATTGTACGAAATGGAAATATAAAAATTGGAGATTTATCCTTCGAAGAGGTGGAAAAATTCAGATATCTTGGAGCAACAGTAACAAATATAAATGACACTCGGGAGGAAATTAAACGCAGAATAAATATGGGAAATGCCTGTTATTATTCGGTTGAGAAGCTCTTATCATCCAGTCTGCTGTCCAAAAATCTGAAAGTTAGAATTTATAAAACAGTTATATTACCGGTTCTTCTGTATGGTTGTGAAATTTCGACTCTCACTCTGAGAGAGGAACATAGGTTCACGGTGTTTGAGAATAAGGTGCTTAAGAAAATATTTGGGGCTAAGCGGGATGAAGTTACAGGAAATGGAGAAAGTTACACAACACAGAACTGCACGCATTGTATTCTTCACCTGACATAATTAGGAACATTAAATCCAGACGTTTGAGATGGGCAGGGCATGTAGCACGTATGGGCGAATCCAGAAATGCATATAGAGTATTAGTTGCGAGACCGGAGGGAAAAAGACCTTTAGGGAGGCCGAGACGTAGATGGGAGGATAATATTAAAATGGATTTGAGGGAGGTGGGATATGATGATAGAGACTGGATTAATCTTGCACAGGATAGGGACCGCTGGCGGGCTTATGTGAGGGCGGCAATGAACCTTCGGGTTCCTTAAAAGCCATTTGTAAGTAAGTAAGTGGAGCACAAGAATCACTTCATGTAACCAAGTCAGTAAATAAAATTAGTTTTCACAAGCATCTGCAACCAATAACTTCTCAAAGGCACGAGGGAAGTCATCATCACTTTTATTATCTAGGCTGTGATCATTTCATAAGTCCAATAAATAGTTTTTGCTGCTGTGAAGTAACCTATCAGATTGTAAATATTTAATAACAATAATAATAATTATTTATTTATACTGGCAGAGTTAAGGCCATAGAGCCTTCTCTTACTCTACCAGGTCACTAAGTATACAAGTAGTTAAAATTTAACAAAAGGATAAAGAACAGAATACTAACATATTACAAATAATAATAATAATAATAATAATAATAATAATAATAATAATAATAATAATAATAATTTATTTATTTATTTATTTATTATTAATATTTGTGTGCTGAACAATAGCCAGAGGCCAATTATATTTCAGCACAATACACAAACAGAAGGTACAAAGGTGCAAAAACAAATAAATAATATCTTAAATAAACAAAAACATACATAAATAAAATAGATAACAAGAACAGTAAATACTAATAATCAAAACGAAACTATACCTTAAAAGGATCTAAATTGTGCCCATGCAAATTGGCATATTTTATGCATTGACAGACTGGAGAAAGTGATTTAGAATTTCTGTTATAAAAATTTTTTTGAAATCTTAAAACATTTTTTGAAATAATAATAATAATAGCATAATAAAATCGACACTAAACAACATGAAAATAATACAATAATAGAAAAAATAAAGTAAAATACATTGGAATATAGTAAAAGCAACTCATTTAATACAAATAGTTAATATAGAAAACGTAAGGCAGAATATAACGAAATGGAATGTAATAAAATAATAATAAAAAAGAAAAGAAATACGAATATTAAATAAAATTCACAATAAAAAGGCTATGATAATAAATTCATCGGCTGATAAAGAGAACGAAAAGCGGAAAGGAAGGAAAGAAATATATAGCTTATATTTTTACAAAACTATCGCAGAGAAAAGGGCTTATAACTGAAAGGAATATGAATTGAAAAAGTGCAATTTTAATTTATTTTTGAAACTAGACAATGTCCGACAGTCTCTGACATGTTGTGGTAGAGAGTTCCAGAGTTGAGCTGCAGAGAACGTGAAAGATGAAGAACAGAAGGATGTTCTGTTCTATTTAAGGGGACAGTCAACTATATTTTGGAACTTTTTTCCTATTTGAATAATCTTTTTCAAATTTGGAGAAAACGTTTAATATACACATGGAAAGTAACATGCAAAATCTCAGCTCATTAGATCCAATACTTTTCAAAATAAAAAAATATTTCAATTTTTAATCAATCGTTAATTGGAATATCACTTTTAATTATCATTTTTTTTTTTTTATTTTTTGGCTTTGTGCATTTGGCTGTGCCTTCTCAATGAAGAGGGGAAGAATTCTGTGTATTGATTTATTCTGTTACTTAAATTAGTGTAAAAATTTAATTTTTTATTTCCATGAAATTAAATTTTAAATTTTTTAATGATTAAAATATCATAAATAGCTTCAAAAATATAATATTGTGAAACTGATATACAAAATGACACATTTTCTCCAATTTTTAAGTTGAGTGTCCCCTTAACTACCTTCTGTAAAAAGAATTTATCTCAGTCTCTATAAAATTAATGGCGTTTTGAAGATAAAAAATTAAAAATGAAATATCCCTCTTCTTATAGTTTTCTCTTTCAGGTTTTATAGTTTTTTACATTGTTGATATAGAAGATTACTCTAATTTAAGGTCAATTTTACACATAAAATAATACATTTTTTTGTGGTTAGAATCTTGTAATTCCAGGCTAACGAGATGAAATAAGGGAAAGGTAGAGAATGCTCGTGGAATGAAAGCGCATCCCGAGAAAAATGTCTGTTTTTACATCACAAATTTAATTACGAACCAGAGGTGGTTGGTTGGAAGAGCAGCGCTTCCACACTGAGCCAAACAAGTAACGCTGATAAATGTTACAATCTTATGAGAGGCTTTTGTTTTTATATATCTACGTATGTGCTCAAATGACGATAAATCAAATTTTAACTGAAGGAAAAAATAATTGGACGGTTGTCTATTTTTGTTTACATTGTTCATTTAAGAGAATTATTAAATTTACGTTTAATTCTCTCCTCATATATGAAATTCGGAACTTCTGTCTGATACAGCTGGCTGCCAGCACACTAGTTTGAAACGCCTGATCTCTAGCTATTAGTAGTATGGTCATGAACTCAGCTCACGCAGATGTGTCTGGTGAAGGTTACTAGTTTCATGGTAACGTTAACAGTGGTAAAGTTTAAATTAAATTTACCTCTCATGACTGTCAGTGAAGTTTCAGAATCACTATGAATGTACATACGAGTTTATAAACCATTCCACAGATTCCTCTATGGTAAGAGTTCCGTTAGGGCAGTACGTAGTAAGTTAAGCTAATGTAAGCATTACTTCGATGGGAACATTATACTAGCGTCGTGCATTACAGGCGCTATGTTCGGTTCAAGTTTGTCGAGTATGATGAAGTTCGATATTCGCCGATGTTCGCTTTGTAGAAAGCGGTCTGTCTTGTTTGTTCAGCAGAAGCACGGTGTGCAAAAATCCCAAATCTAGATGGACATAATTAATAACATCTCTGTATTTCAACGGATTCTTATGAAACTTTGTACAGATCTTACAGGTAGCACATATTTTTTGTGCACGAACTCTGATTACGTTTGAGTAAGAGGAACTAGCCTTTATAGGAGGTAGTTTTAGAAAAAATTAATAACTTCTCTCTTATCTAACAGATTTTTATGAAACATGGTACGGAAGTTACAGGTAGCATATATTTTTTGTGTACAAACTATATTTGTTTGGAAGTAAATCCCGAAAAGACAAAGTATATGAAATTATGTCTCGTGACGAGAATGTTGTACGAAATGGAAATATAAAAATTGGAAATTTATCTTTGAAGAGGTAGAGAAGTTCAAATATCTGGGAGCAACAGTAACAAATATAAATGATACTCGGGAGGAAATTAAACACAGGATATGAGAAATGCCTGTTATTATTCGGTTGAGAAACTTTTATCATCCAGTCTGCTGTCAAAAAATCTGAAAGTTAGAATTTATAAAACAGTTACATTACCGGTTCTTCTTTATGGTTGTGAAACTTGGACACTCACTTTGAGAGAGGAACATAGGTTAAGGGTGTTTGAGAATAAGGTGCTTAGGAAAATATTTGGGACTAAGAGGGATGAAGTTACAAGAGAATTGAGAAAGTTACACAACACAGAACTGCACACATTGTATTCTTCACCTGACATAATTAGGAACATTAAATCCAGACGTTTGAGATGGGTAGGGCATGTAGCACGTATGGGCGAATCCAGAAATGCATATAGAGTGTTAGTTGGGAGGCCGGAGCGAAAAAGACCTTTAGGGAGGCCGAGACGTAGATGGGAAGATAATATTAAAATGGATTTGAGGGAGGTGGGATATGATGATAGAGAATGGATTAATCTTGCTCAGGATAGGGACCAATGGCGAGCTTATGTGAGGGCGGCAATGAACCTCCGGGTTCCTTAAAAGTCAGTAAGTAAGTAAGTACAAACTATATTTACGGTTCTATAAGACGAAGTACCTCTTTACAGGGGGTCCATTTGCACAAAATTAACTTCTTTCCTACTTAACAGATTTTTATGAAACTTTGTACACGAGTTACAAGTAGCATATATTTTTGTGTACAAACTCTGATTACATCTGTTTACTACCTGTAGGCCTAATTGTTGAACAAAGTTTCATAAAATATATCATATAGGGGATAAGTTATTAATTTTGTCTAAATTCACCACTATAAAGGGGCATTTTTTGTTCAAATACTAGATTTGCGTTCTGATTCACGGTGAGTTTAAGTTTAAATAAAAATGTGTACAACGTATTTTTAACCTGATGTTCGATGTCATGTGAATAATTTTGCAGGCCTAAACACACACACAGTGATTAAAAACATCCTTATTCCATTATTATTTTCTGCTGTTAAGCCAAACGTGAAACAGCTGCCGCCGCGTTACCGTATGCCCCTCCACTGAAAAAAATTAATTACTGAGAAATGCACAAGAACGCGCAAACTTTAAAACAAGAATTAAACACTGTAAATGATGCTGTATTAAATGGTAAAAGAATTGTTGTAACTGGACGTGGCCGACTATACTAAAACTCACATCATATTTAGAGAACTTAGAGAAAAATGTATTTTTAAATTGTAATATTTACACCATACTATAAGAAGAAAAATACTTTGAAAAATTGAAATTGAAGTTATATTAGTAAGAACGTACTTATCTGAACAGACTATATTTCTCACTACACAATAAAACACTAACAATTGGCACTTATTCACCCACGGAGTAAGCCTCTCTGTCTACGACTTAACCTGAGCGAGATGTCTTTAGAAGGAACTCGTTGTTTATATCTTTCTAAAGAAAGTTTGCTATTGATAAACAATAAAGCTATTTCACACAGCTTTCTCCAAATGTTAAAGAACATGAATTCCTTTTCACCTATGCTTAACTTAATAAGTCGAAATTTGGTTTTTGTCCATCTAGATTGCACACTGTGAGACAAATCCCATCGAATTTTTCTAATTGAAGAAAATGTTAAATTCGAGCGTCTGCATACATATCTATCAACATTTTCATGGTCGCATGCAGAGAAACATAATTTTGTTAGTGTATGACTTCCAAGTGAGAAAATCGTTCGTTTCTCGAGCTGAAAACGCGATCTGTATAAACGTTAATAAAATCTATAAATTCCAACCGATTGTGCTAATTCTTTCAGAAAGTGTTTAATACGTGTGTCTACACCGGAATCTATCATTGGTTTCGATTTGCGACCCAAAGAAAAAGTTTATAAATATTTAGATTACCGTATGTGAGATTTTAAGCTATATAAACATGAATAAAAAGTACAAATCCCATGGGATTTTTCTAATTTAAAAAAAATGTTAAATTCGAGTGTTTGCATACATATCTATCAAAAGTTTCATGGTCGCATGCAGAGAAATATAAGTTTTTTAGTGTATGACTTCCAAGTGGGAAAATCGTTCGTTTCTCGAGCTGAAAAAGCGATTTGTATAAAGGTTAATAAAATCTACAAATTCCAACCGATTGTGCTAATTTTTTCAGAAAGTGTTTAATACGTGTGTGTACACCAGAATCTATCATTGGTTTCGATTTGCGACCCAAAGAAAAAGTTTGTAAATATTTAGATTACCGTATGTGAGATTTTAAGCTATATAAACATGAATAAAAAGTACAAATCCCATGGGATTTTTCTAATTAAAAAGAGATGTTAAATTCGAGTGTCTGCACACATACCTATCAAACGTTTCATGGTCGCATGCAGAGAAACACAAGTTTGTTAGTGTATGACTTCCAAGTGGAAAAATCTTTCGTTTCTCGAGCTGAAAAGCCGATTTGAATAAACGTTAATAAAATCTATAAATTCCAACCGATTGTGCTAATTCTTTCAGAAAGTGTTTAATACGTGTGTGTACACCAGAATCTATCATTGGTTTCGATTTTCGACCCAAAAGAGAAAGTTTGTAATAATTTAGATTATGTTATATAAACATGAATAAAAAGTACAAATCCCATGGGATTTTTCTAATTTTTCAAAGATGTTAAATGCGAGTGTCTGCATACATAACTATCAAAAGTTTTTATGGCCGTATAATCCTAGAAGTAAACAGAAGAAGAAGATGATGAGCAAACGACGTACTTGCACGCGATGTCGCAACCTCTGTTAGGGAAGACAAATATTATAACATAGCTTCCTGCACAATTGATTACACCATTTACACGATATAGCTATTATTGACAGGAGTTAGCCTGTAGGTTAATGTCAAACACGGAGCACGTGTGCCCCAGCGTGTTTCTCGTGACTACAACAACCGCAAGGGGAACTGGCGTCATGATGTCATGTAATGAAACATAACCCCAGACACATAATTTCATCCAAGAACATGCTCATAGCAATTGAACTCTTTTAATCACACAGCCTTCTCTACATCATTGCTTTTTAGCAGCACGTAATAATGGACAATTCGCAAAACTCATCAAGGACGAAATTAAGATAAACAATTTGGTTTTTAGTGTAGAGGAGTGCTCAGTAACATTAAAGGAACCGATCGTAGGCTCAGAAGAAAAGGAAAGGAACAGAAAAATTTTGAAAGAAAAAATCAAGAATATCGTAGCTAAAGGCGAGGTTAGTGACACAAGTATGGTGAGTGTACGCGAGAAAAATGCAAACGTGTCAAACTCAGTGACGATTTCCGGAAAGCAGGCAGTGACGTCAACTGATGAAGAAACAGGAGTGACGCGAACTGGCATTCAACAAGCTCAGCAGAACAAGACCTCAATGCAAGCGAATGGAAAAAGTGAACATCAGATGGGAGCAATTCCGAAGCGGGTGAAGGAACTAAGATCTAAATCGAGGCTGACGAGAAGCAGAGTAATGCAAGTAGGAGATAGTTGAGGGAGCAGTGATGAAGGAAGAGGGGAAAACAAGGTGAAAAAACAGTATGACTTAAGAAAATGGTGTGGAGGGGAAATAAATCGTGAGAAAAGAAAACTAAGATCTAAACATTAGCAATGTGGAAAAGTGAGTAGTGAAAAGTGCAAATAATTAGAGATGTAGAGTGAGGGGAAATGTGTCATACAGGAGGGAGTTATAGTATTTTTGGTATAATGATGAGTTAGGAGTAAAGGAGTGGAAGAATTGATGACAGACAAAAAAGAACTAGTGGAAGAATTTTAATAAGAAATTTAAACAAAGTAATGTCCTAATTGACTTGTACGAGAGGCGTGTAAAACGGTGAGACGGCACTGTATGCTAATAATGTGAAATGCCGCCTCACCGAAAGGTATATTGCTTAAAGACAAATATATACATTTAACATTTAACATCATTGCCTTTTAGACTCATTGCCAAATAATACAATTTTGGGTATCACAAAGCCTCGAAGAAGGCGTAGGAGTAGTAAAATATTATTTTTCAAACTATTCATTGATTACATTATCAGAGTCGCATCGCCTAACATCTGGTAAAGTCACCTATTCTAACGGATTCCATTTGTGCAAACTAGGCTTAAAGGAAAGGCTGAACTCCTTGGATGTTAAGAATGTTACGACCTTCAAAATGCAACCCGTAAGTATTTCTGTAGGAAAAATCAAATAGCAATACAATCTTTCGCTGAACTCAATCACTGTGAATGCGTATTTCGTTTTTGTGAAACTAGAGTAGAGTTCAAAGTTGAGACATATTTACTCTAAAGTTAAATACACACATAATAATACAGTGTTTACAGAGCAGCTAGCAAGGTAGTCTCTACCTTCATACACACATTATGTTAGTGGGATGGAACAATATACGCCAAGTAAGGAAAAAATTACGTTGGTTGTAATACATCACATTATCATCTCTAGGTTGGAGAAACATAATATTATTCTTAGGTCTATAAACAGTTATGCAGGGCAATACTATTTACAAAGATACTTTGCAGCAATTTTAATAATAATAACAATAATAATAATAATAATAATAATAATAATAATAATAATAATAATAATAAGAAGAAGAAGAAGAAGAATATTTTACTTACTTTCTTTACCGGCTTTTAAGGATCCTGGAGGCTCATTGCCGCCCTCACATAAGCCCGCCATTGGTCCCTATCCTGAGCAAGATTAATCCAGTCATCTTGTCTCTACCAACATAACCCACCTAGCTCAAATCCATTTTAATATTACCTTCCCATCTACGTCTCGGGCTCCACAAAAGTCTTTTTCCCTCCGGCCTCCCAATTAACACAATTATAATAACAATAATAATAACACTAATAATAATAATAATAATAATAATAATAATAATAATAATAATAATAATAATACTTAATTATTAGAATATTAGAATGCATATCGTTTGTAACTGTATGTCTATATAAATTACAAAATAAGAACATAAACACAGTAATTATAAAATGTAGGTTACAGAATATTGTACGAAGTGGAACTATCAAAATTGGAGATTTATCCTTCGTAGAGGCGGAAAAATTCAAATATCTTGGAGCAACAGCAACAAATATAAATAAATGACACTCGGAGGAAATTAAACACAGAATAAATTTGGGAAATGCCTGTTATTATTCGGTTCAGAAGCTTTTGTCTTCTAGTTTGCTGTCAAAAAATCTGAAAGTTAGAATTTATAAAACAGTCATATTACCGGTTGTTCTGTATGGCTGTGAAACTTGGACTCTCACTTTGAGAGAGGAACAAAGATTAAGGATGTTTGAGAATAAGGAGCTTAGGAAAATATTTGGGGCTGAGAGGGATGAGGTTACAGGAGAATGGCAACAGTTACACAACGCAGAGCTGCACGCATTATATTTTTCAACTGACATAATTAGGAACATAAAATCCAGACGTTTGAGATGGGCAGGGTATGTAGCACGTATGGGTGAATCCAGAAATGCATATAGAGTGTTAGTTGGGAGGCCGGAGGGAAAAAGACCTTTAGGGAGGCCGAGACGTAGATGGGAAGATAATATTAAAATGGATTTGAGGGAGGTGGGATATGATGATAGAGACTGGATTAATGTTGCTCAGGATAGGAACCAATGGCGGGCTTATGTGAGGGCGGCAATGAACCTCCGGGTTCCTTAAAAGTCAGTAAGTAAGTAAGGTTACAGGAGTAGACGTCTGAAACTACAAGTAATTGGATTACTATAAAATACAATATTTAGATAAAAACATTTAGCAAACAATAGGGCAGAGTTTACATGATAAATTACTCATATATTTCAATTTTGTTGTAATTTTTGCTTTAAGCAATTTTTAATGAAATGCATTCACAACATACAGTAAAATGTCTAACATGTCAATTCAAAATACACATTTTTTTCATATTTCAAATTCCATACTAAATTTTTATAAAGTTGATCAATATTATTTAAAAAAATAAACTATACACTCTACATTAAATTTAATATTTCATATTATGTTGTTCAAATAGGAAAACCATACATGCATGTAAAGTTTTATGGGATTTCAATAAATTTAAAATTACTTAGTGATGTACAGAGAGAATGCTATCAAGATGACTGTTTATCTGACCCAGTTTGCGCCATACCAGACAGATCCCAAGAGAATAACCGCTGCAGGCGAAGCCACGGAGAGATTGAAACACTTGCACATGTTTTGGGATCCCATCCTTTTGACAACGTTCTTCGCAACCACAGACATCACGCCATCCAATCAAAATTTGCTAAAGTTCTACAGAGCACATATGAAGAAGTCCACGGTTTAGCTGAAAACAGCAGTGTATGTCGAATAGACATTATCGCCTTTAAACCTGACACTACAAAAGGCTATATAGTAGAACCAACTATCAAGTTCGAGTATCACAGAAGCCAATCTGACGAAGATCCATATGTGAGTCGACAATTGCGTACTATAAAAATGCCTACCATCTTAGCGATATAGAAGTTATTGGTCTGTTTATTGGTGCAAGAGGAACCCTCACCACTCGTCTTGTTTTTCTCTGCAAACGCTTTCAAATACCAACTACCATCATTAAAGTTGTTGCTATTGAATCATTGAAGCTATCAATTTACATTCTACTGCATCATCTTTATTCCACGTCCTCAGCTATCTTTCTTTTCCCATAGTCCTACCTCTTTCTCTATCCTTTTACCACATTAATTTTTTATACTGATCAGTATATTGTAAAATTCTTCATTTCTCATAAAATTTAAATCTCATTATTATTTTTGTCATCTCAAAAACCTCACAAGTTGGGGAAGATATAAATAAAATATGTTAGGTATGTCAATTTTCATTTCGAAAGAAGCTAAGATTATAAAAAAAGTGGAAATATATTAAAATTATAGCTATTATGAACTGAGGGATTAATTGCTTATGATGAAAGTGCGAAGATCAATATGCATATAGAATATATCAAAATTACGTTTTATATAGCCTATGTGTATGAATTAATCAGTCTATATTATATTTGTATTCTATAATTTTGGAATATATATATTTTTTTCATAAATTTTCCTAATTTATTCACATACGATATTATTCTTCTCTATGTTAATATTATATTATATAATTTCATTGCAGCTGTAATTTTAATTTTAGTTCCTATTTAATTTTATTTTATATTTTGTATATTCTTCTATAGGTATATTAATAATACATCTGAACTGCGACCGAACACGAGCGCTGCTCATTCGGTCCTCAAATTTTGGAGATGGATTACATTTATATTTATTATTGGATTATTAGTTGAAATGTTATTATGAAATTGGATTTAATTGTATCTTCTTTTTATATTGATTCTATTATTTTGTTTCTATTTCTATTGTAATTTTATTCTATATTCCGTATATTTAAATTTAAATAATAAAATAATAATAAAAAATAATAACAAAAAAATCTGAATCATTTTGAGTAGGCCTAAGATGTCTAATACGCAACTTACAAATCTCAACATGTAATGATCAACTGCTTTAGTTACTTTGTTACTGATAAAACAATTACATCATAAACGAAAAGCATGAATTGTATTTGAGAAGTATAAATTAGAAAAAAAAATAGTGTACTATTTTTCACAGACTGTAAGTATGCAATGATTCGGCGATTTTCTAACAGAAATAAATACAATATTTCCAGCCACAGTATAATGTAATAATTTTAATTTACTAAGGTATGCACCATACCTTAAAACACTTGCAGGTCCAAATATGATGGTTTGGGCTGTAAGACCGCATGCAATTCGTAAAAATGGACGCACCTGAAAACAAAAAGAAAATGTAAGACAACTGTTGTTGTATTCACTTCACGTGTGGAAAATCCCTGGTGTTTAACCCCTGTAGCGGATCAAGAAAAGTGTCCTCCCTCGTGTCAGGGGATCAAGACCGTAAAGTGAAGCCACTTTGGATCACATGTTACGACCAGGCGCTGCTATGGTGAATGGAGACTACAAAAACGTAACGCGTTCTGTGGAAGTGGCGAAAAGAAATCAGAGAAAAGATACTTAACTCTTCCTCACTGCACTGTCATGTAGAGGTTTAAGTATAGCCTACTTCCACTGCGATCGCTGATTTCTTTTCTCTCGAGGGACGCGTTACGTTACATAGGGTGTTGTTTTCAAACTAAAGGATAGCCAGTAAGATCCTCTGCGAGAATCAAATACACATGTATGTTCTAGGCAAACCACATTCCTGTAACTTCATCTTTCCTACTCTAGTATTTCAGACTCTGCCTCAATCCATCATTCTAGCACTCTTATTTCATCGAGATCAGATGAATTTTCCTCTGGTAGAGGCTCTTGAAATAGCAACATAATAAAATGATTTTTCTTTCTCTTATTATTTGATCATTCTATAGGGATCTACGCGTGCGTCAATCTTAAAGAGTGACACAATATTGTGTGTGACCCGTTGCGCGAAAAGGGACCTAAAGTCCTAAAACGAAATTTTTTCAGGAGAACAAAATAACGAATTTGCGGTATAAAAATTGCATTTCTATGTTTTAATATCTTGCGCTACCTGTAGTTATTTTTTTACATACTAAACTAGGACGTAGTTTTACACAGTGCTTCTTAAATATCTAAATCTTTCTTATTGTTGCTAAGAAAACAAATGAAAACTTGAATTGCATTTTTTTTTAAAAGTACATGAAGTAATATCAACATTCAATAAGTGATATAGGCTATTAAAAACTGTAGAACCTAGAACCATTATTTTTTTAATGCTCAGTATGTCATCCCCTTTTTGAAACCATAAAAAAAAATCCGACTGTAGGTCCTATTTCCTGCAACTAGTCACAGTTATACTATTTATCTCCTCCTTTCTAATTGTCAGTCAATAGTAACGCGTACTGATAGTAGTGATGTATCAGATGACTTGTCAATCAGTAGCGACAATGGTTCAGATTAATGGAGGGAAAACTCCGACTCCGCCTCCAGCACAACGGCAAGGTTTAGTAACCTCCTACAACAGAGTTTTGCCAGTTGTTAACTTATAGTAACCTAGTGCTTAAAATAATGTATTGTCTATAGTTAATTTACTTGTACAGTATGCGCCAAAACAAACAATACTGAAATTATCGCTCATCTGCTGTTCATGTTTCCCTAGCAATCAAATATTTATTTATTTTATGCTCGACCATGCCGAAATGTAGTAATTATACACCTGGTAGCAGTCCTTTAATGCATGTCATTAAAGTACACCTACTCATTAAAGTACAGGTGTTCAGCCAATGACAAGTCAGCTTCGTACCGTTATAAAACCTCAGCCAATGACAAGTCAGCTTTGTACCGTTATAAAACCGCAAGTATCGATTATTCTCGGATATGCAATCGAAAGAGAATTAGCGAAAAGTCACGGAGGCTGGAAATCCAATACTGTCGCAGGAGGTTATGTTCTGTTACTATAATAATTAGCGTTAATTGTAAATAATATCCAAATAAATTGAATTTGTCATCTCGTTTTTCAATGTCTAATTTAATTTCAATGTTATATCAAAGTTAATATTTAGTTTACTATGTAGGTTCTTATAGGCTATCAAGGTCAATGTGGACATCTGTTCCTCGGAAAAAATCAATACTTTCGCGTCTGCGCACATCTCACAATTTACGAGGTATTGCTCAAGGTCAGTTAGATACAAATAAAATGAATAATTTCAAGTTAGAAATATGGTCGAGCATAAAAAGTCGTATGAAACTCGCTTATAATGGTAATTAAGAAGCTCGTATGAATATTATGAAACGAGCGCAAGCGAGTTTCATAAACATCCATACTCGCTTCTTAATTACTATCATTATAGGCTCGTTGCATAATGTACTATTATATGGTAGTTTAACATAACTTATAGTAAAATGAAACGATGTTTATAAAAATCATTACACACATAGAAAGTAATGTTCATCGAATATGTTAGCAGTAGGATTCTGCTTTGGGAAGTCTGAAGTTAGGTCTCCGAGGTTCTTGATTTCCTTAGTCCCTCCAAGTAAAAGCCGAACAGAAGTTTAAATCTGTCAACAGCTGATTGCTTTCAAATATTCCTCTGAGTCTAATTCATGTTCAGTAATGTACTGAAAAACGTATCCAGTCCAAAATGTCTTGTTGGCGAGATCGAGCATGTTTTCTGTAGCTCCGGATGCAAGCAGTGAACCACCAGCAGCCTCAACGAGTTTCTGTAGTGTATGAGGCTCCGGACTCAGGCCTCTAGCTCCGGAGTCGAACTCCCAGCTCTCGCGCAGCTTGTCTCCTCCTGACGCCCTCCAATACTTCGTTGCGTGGTTTGCGTTGACTGCTGTAATGTGTGAGCAGACTGAAGATCATGGCTTCATTAAAGATCGGACTCCTCTCTCCTTTCTTCGTGGAAGTTTTCTTCTTGTGAACTTTCTTCCCGTGCTGAAGCAGGTACACATTAAATGAGAAAGATTTCATCCATCGAAATAGAGTTAGGAAATGATCCCAGGATGGAGATTGCATTCCCTCGCTGAACCGCTATTCCAATGCGTTGACGAAGGAAATTTGATACATCTAGGATCGCCGGTACGGGACAGCAGGCGTGTACCAATTTGGGTCAGTAGATCTTTAGCGTCTCTATACCACGGACCAAAGGTCTCAACATATAGAGGAGAGTTAGCCAAAACAAGATGCTTAGCGCGGAATAGCTAATATCTTCCAGATCACAGAGAAGAATAAGAAACAATTAATGTTTATGAATCCCTTAAGTAATGTATTTTAATAGGTGATTTGGAAATTTGCCCTGTACCGCAATGCTTAAGAGGAAAATAATGTTTATTGAAAATTGTGCAAGTGTCCCGTTTTTCCAAACTGGTTGGATAAAACGAGAGAGTTATAGCCCATAAGTCAATTGAAATAGTTATAATATTAATTAATAAGTCACAAAAATTGCACACAAACATGAGTATGAACAAAAGAAATTATTTCCAGGTCAATTTGTACATTATATTGCTATTAATTATTATAAATATTATAATTATTGAAACTGAGAACTGTTCATTTACAAAAATCGCATGTGAATTCATCAAAATCTTCTGGATATATGCCACTACACACCTCGTGACTCTACTCTTGACATAGGGCATACTGGATTCACCACTCTTCCAATTTTGAAATGGAATAGAGCTCGTTGCAATAAATACATGCCTCATCTTTGTCCTCGTTTTCCACTACCTCAGAGCTGTTTAAGGGACCAGTGGGCCTAATTTTTCTTGAATTGCTTTTCGACAGAAAACTTCCACAGAAAACTTATTGCCACACTTAATTAGGCCTACAGCCGATTTCTTAAGGGGGCTCATACAGTAGCGGTGCTGCAGACTGTAAACCTTCCACAAAATTTTTAATATCTCAGAGATAATTCAGTGGATTATTCTCATTTTGTACACAAGTGATTTGTATTTGGGCCTCTCATTTGGCATCAATAAATTTATAATTATCATAATAGGCCTAGTGTATTATTTTATTTTAAAAATTTAAAGGAAATACTTTATTGCAGTTTATCAAACTAAAAACAGATATCTCTTGAACTATTTGTCCAAATCGTTTCAAATTTTCAGGATATCTGCAGCCATTCAAACTGTAGAGGATGAAACCCTTTCGTATTGATATAAGCATAATTTCATAAATTTTAAGTAAATAATGTATAATAAAAACGACTTTTTTCCTTATGACAAAATAAAAAAAATGTAGTTCAAATATTTTTTAACGTAGGAAGTTCACTGTGGTCCACCCTCTAACACCGTATTTCTGGAGTCAGAAATAAAAGAGAAACTTAGAATCTGACAGGTGGTTGAGAAGATACTATGTTTGTCCTCTTATGTAGCAGCAAATTACTTCCTTTAAATTGTGTAAATATAAATAATAAAATTAATTTTATAATTATAAATTTCTTGATGCCAAACGAGAGGCCTAAATGTCACTTATTTGTGTACGAGAAATGAGAAAGATCCACTGGATTATCTCTGAGATATTTAAAAATTTGTGAAAGGTTTACAATCTGCAGCACCGCTACTGTATGAGACCCCTTAAAGTTCAATTTTTTTTACCATTTTTGCTGCCTTGCTTCCACAGCTACTGCTAGCTCTTTCTTGTAAGGTGAAGAGGTTAATATTGCTGCCTTGCCTCGTCTTCGAACATTATTTGTTGATTCTACCTTATACGTAGCTTGGGGAATTTTCTATAATAAAAAACACTATTCCGTTTTGTCCAACCGCTTGGTATCTCGTTTTGTCAGACCACGTGTTGAAATTTTAAATCTGAAGCATCGATAGATATGAAGAAAGATATCGAATTCAACTGAACTACAATTGAAGACAAATAACTATAGAATTATTTGAAACACTTATCCATTGGCTGTTGAATTTCAATGCCTCGTTATGAACACCTTAAAATGAAGGAAATATCTTAGGAAACACGGCGTTTTCTAAATTCTGATCCACACAACACACACACGAAGAAATGCTCATAAAGTAATGACTGCCCAGTGAAGAGCTTACGTATAGGAAGGGAGTACATGCCTCATTTGAAAAGTGGCAACATATTCCTACGAAATAAATGTGGTTTCCTGTTTTGCCGTACCATCTTGTTTTAGCCAACTCTCCCCTAGTATATTCAGTGTTGGGGTTAGTGCTGCAATTATAGTTCTCGTAACAGAGGAAAAGGTGTTTATCGTCGAGTATTATTTCCGGTCTTATTGTGCTTACCAGTCTCTTGTTCTTTGAATGATATTTGTCACCGAACGGTCGCGTACTTATACGCATACAACACGCTTGCATCGTGAAATTAACCCGGGCTAAAGTATTGGCGATAATGACATGTGAATTAATGATAGCGAAATGAGTACAACGCCGAAAGTTAAACAATAATTCTGATTCAATTGGCTGAGAGGCAACCCCGGGAAAAACCTAACCAATTAGAACTTGCCCCAACCAGGATTTCAACTCCGGTCCGCTCGTTTACAGTCCGACGGCATTCTAATCTTTACTCCACAGCGGTGGAGAATTATGAAACTTAAATGACTGCGATGAAGTAAAAACAACATAAGCACTTGAAAGAAACCTGTTCAACAAGCTTTAAATAGAATTTTCACTAATCTTATAGAATATTTTGGGATTGCAACCCTATTTCATTTGTCGAGAAACCGTGAACGATATGACCAGGCAACAGCTAGGGCCGTATTCTTAAACATTTTTAGCGCGGGTTTCCGGTGGATGATCAGCGTTTTTCGTATTCATAAACCAGTGTGAGCGATAGGATATGATTTGAATTCTGTACAAGTAACCAGTCGATAGCCGGGGCTAGCTTAGTACGCTCGTAGCGAGTGCTGCGAAATATCTATGAATAGCACCCCTAGGGCCGTATTCATAGACATTTTTAGCGCGGGCTTCCGGTGGATGATCAGCGTTTTTCGTATTTATAAACCAGTGTTAGCGATAGGATATGATTTGAATTCTGTACAAGTAACCAGTCGATAGCCAGGGCTAGCTTACTACGCTCGTAGCGCGTGCTGCGAAATGTCTATGAATAGCACCCCTAGGGCCGTATTCATAGACATTTTTAACGCGGGCTTCCGGTGGACGATCAGCGTTTTTCGTATTCATAAACCAGTGTTAGCGATGGGATATGATTTGAATTCTGTACAAGTAACCAGTCGATAGCCGGGGCTAGCTTAGTACGCTCGTAGCGAGTGCTGCGAAATGTCTATGAATAGCACCCCTAGGGCCGTATTCATAGACATTTTTAGCGCGGGTTTCCGGTGGACGATCAGCGTTTTTCGTATTCATAAACCAGTGTGAGCGATAGGATATGATTTGAATTCTGTACAAGTAACCAGTCGATAGCCGGGGCTAGCTTAGTACGCTCGTAGCGCGTGCTGCGAAATGTCTATGAATAGCACCGCTAGGGCCGTATTCATAGACATTTTTAACGCGGGCTTCCGGTGGACGATCAGCGTTTTTCGTATTCATAAACCAGTGTTAGCGATGGGATATGATTTGAATTCTGTACAAGTAACCAGTCGATAGCCGGGGCTAGCTTAGTACGCTCGTAGCGCGTGCTGCGAAATGTCTATGAATAGCACCCCTAGGGCCGTATTCATAGACATTTTTAGCGCGGGCTTCCGGTGGATGATCAGCGTTTTTCGTATTTATAAACCAGTGTCAGCGATAGGATATGATTTGAATTCTGTACAAGTAACCAGTCGACAGCCAGGGCTAGCTTAGTACGCTCGTAGCGCGTGCTGCGAAATGTCTATGAATAGCACCGCTAGGGCCGTATTCATAGACATTTTTAACGCGGGCTTCCGGTGGACGATCAGCGTTTTTCGTATTCATAAACCAGTGTTAGCGATGGGATATGATTTGAATTCTGTACAAGTAACCAGTCGATAGCCGGGGCTAGCTTAGCACGCTCGTAGCGAGTGCTGCGAAATGTCTATGAATAGCACCCCTAGGGCCGTATTCATAGACATTTTTAACGCGGGCTTCCGGTGGACGATCAGCGTTTTTCGTATTCATAAACCAGTGTTAGCGATAGGATATGATTTGAATTCTGTACTAGTAACCAGTCGA
Source organism: Periplaneta americana (assembly GCF_040183065.1). Classification (NCBI taxonomy): domain Eukaryota; kingdom Metazoa; phylum Arthropoda; class Insecta; order Blattodea; family Blattidae; genus Periplaneta; species Periplaneta americana. The sequence continues at coordinate 39,350,721 of NC_091123.1, forward strand.
TAGCCGGGGCTAGCTTAGTACCCTCGTGGCGAGTGCTGCGAAATGTCTATGAATAGCACCCCTAGGGCCGTATTCATAGACATTTTTAACGCGGGCTTCCGGTGGACGATCAGCGTTTTTCGTATTCATAAACCAGTGTTAGCGATAGGATATGATTTGAATTCTGTACAAGTAATCAGTCGATAGCCGGGGCTAGCTTAGTACGCTCGTAGCGAATGCTGCGAAATGTCTATGAATAGCACTCCTAGGGTTTAAACTGAAGGCTAAGTAACCTGTTGAGAAGTTGTCTTTTTTTTTTTTTTTGTAAGATTAAATTAAATACAAAACCTTTATGAATCGCTTGCTACGTAAAATATTAGGATACATCCGCTTTAATGACAGTCAAGCGTTCACTTTAACGTGTTTCAGTTATCTCCCCCCTAAACAGGTCAATAAAACTCAGGACATATTTCTATTAGCGCTCTTCCATTATATTAATAAAACATCGTTGTTAGTTGTGTCACATTCACTTAAACCTTTTAGTCAGACTGCTGGCAGAAACAATGGCTTAACAATTTGTAGCGGGAAATGTAAAGCAGAACAAGGGGACAATTCGTTCTCACTAACTCGAAGGAACAAATTAAGGAATCCCCTTCCATCCAGTCATAATTTCTTCGTCTTTAATTTCCAGGATCCTAATTTAACCAAATTTAGCTCCTTCGAATCGTTTGCAATTACACAGAAGAGCTTACATCACTGCTTCTTCTGTCTTTTACTTTCTCATTAAACGTAATGTATGTGTACAAAGAATTGTGTTACTGTAGGAAATACATTTATATCCTATAGCCTACATTTACACAAGTGTACATTCTATATAAAATACGCAGTTTTTATAACGCAAGTGTTAAAACTGTAATGTTACTTCGTGGGGATATTTGCCATACGAGGACACAAAATCAAATGTAACTACTCTACGACATAATAAAATCATATTTACACATGTACAAAGTATTAGACAATTATTTAGACAACCGTTGTTAAAAGCAGTTTTATTTTCTCAATCGTACTATCAGGGACTGGAATGCTTTACCTGCAGACTTACTAAAGGCTTTACCAATAACCAAAAATGTATTTAAAATAGCCTTAAAAACTTTACTAATAGACGGTAGTATATTATACATACTATTTAAAGGGTGTAATGGATATTTTGTTATTTGAAGTGTTGTATCAGTGAAGAAGTGTGTTGTGTCAGTGAAGTATGTTGTGTAAGTGAAGTGTATTTGTGTCAGTGAAGTTTCATAGTTTATAGTGGCAGTGCAAAGTATTTGAACAGTGAAATTTTTTTGAAGTGTTAGTGAAATCAGGATAGAATCAGTGAAATGTGTTGTAGTTCCAGTGCAGTGAGTGAGTTGACAGCGAAATGAGTGTAGTGCTTCGAGATACCTGTGCATGTATGAACATAGCATACTCACGGGTTTTAGTTCGAACTTAGGGTTAAGATACAAATTAGATTTACTTTAAATGTTATTTTAAGTGATCGTGCTTCATTTAATTTAGGATGCTCCCTGCATTATTATTATTATTATTATTATTATTATTATTATTATTATTATTATTATTGCTATTATTATTAATTAGTATTATTATTAATTTATTATTAATTGTGTTTATTATTAATTGTCATTATTGAGTGTAATTAGTTACCACTGCCGCAGGGGATATACCCATTTGCAGTGTGAATAAATACATACTCGTACATACATACATGCATAGTTCGTCAATTATTTGAAAGTTGTTTGTTAGTGACAACTAATTTAAAGACTGACAAGAGACTTGAGCAAATCCCTAAAAAAAAATGTATGTATATACAGGAATTACGATACTTGAATTAGGACAAATAATTACAATTTCCTATTAAAATTTAAGTGTGTCTTTATTATATTAACGATACACTTACTATACTCACTGAAAGTATTTTCTTTAACTATTGCATGGTCTCATACTATTAGATACCACAATTATTTTAAATACACTACAAATCCCCATACACTGTAACAGGCCTGGGCGCTATTAATTCGAATGATTCACTGCAGACCACCCCTTAACTCCATACTCCACTTACTTCCACCTTGTTGAGGAATGGACTCGTTCACACTGTTCAGTTTATCCCATAGCGCGGGTCCAGTACCATAGCTAGATAACTCGATTTTTTCCGATTTTGAACTCTCTACTTCAGTAGATTATTTTAGTAAACTTGGAATTCATTATGCTTTCTAAAACTATATCAATACTTAAATTGTGGTGATATATTACCTGACTGACAAGTTTCGAATTCAGTCGATGATGGAAACTACATCGAAACTAATCAGTCAAGTAAAATAACGCTACAACTTAAATTTTAACACAGTGAAGTTGCTATTTATGTAATTTATACAACTTACTAATTCGTCAGTAATATATAGGCTACGTGTTGAAAGAATGTTACAGGCCTATAGAATAAAAAATAATAAATAATGAAGTCCATTATAGCATCGTTTATACACTGCAAACATAGGACATTGGCCCTTTTAGTGGTCAGATATCATTAATGCCTGTTCCACCAACCAACATTATTTTCTCACTTACGGCCACATTATTGCCAGAAAACGGGAAAACGGCTGAACGGATTTTAATAAATCACCCCTCATTTTGAAGCTTGGAACTAAAAAAAAAATCATAAAAATATTAGTTTTCAGTGAAAAGTCAATTTTTCAACATAATTTTCCTATTTTCCAAAATCCATCTGTCGTCAGTTTTGAGAACTAGCTAATTGCATTTCAGAATAAAACAAAACACACACTACAGTAAACAATATTACACGAAGGCCATGATCTGCAAGAATGCTGACATATTTAGAGCTCAAATTAAATTGGTTATTAAAAACGTAACTTACTAAAAATAATTTACAGGTTCGATTCTGTGGTGTGTAGTTTTCTGGGTACAGCTGTGTATTGGATATTAAAAACTACAAAAGTTGAGGTGGTTTGATACATTACTACCATTAGAACTGAAATATTATTGTAGTTAATGCCTTGATGTGACTATTTTTCATTAATTATACATATTAATACTATATTGATGATATGAAAGTGAAACGTTTTGGGGTTATATAAGTAGATATAGAGAATAACTTAAATTAGATTTTGATTCTATATTTTACTGAGTGGCGGCTATATATTATATATAGCATATGTTACTGAAAGCTATAAAACTTACGTAAGATAATAATATTATTAAAACTCAAATATTTTTATAATTATTAATCAAGTGGGGTTGGATCTTTTTCATATACTTAATGGCGGTGTGGTGTAGATATTTATATGCGTGGTTCTCTTCAGTATTGGCTCGAGAGAGATTGTATCTTTCATTATTATGGAAGGAAATAACTTTCAGAATATCTGGTATTCTTCATTGAAAATAAATCTGAAAAATGTTTATTTGAACGTCTAATGAACTTAGTTTGCAGCATTTGCTGCACAAGTCACTAGTATTATAGAATTACATGGTAAACATAACTCATTTTATGAAAAAAAAAAAAACCTATTACATTCGCCCTTTATGCATGTGAAGGGACGATATATTTCTTGAAACACACAAGTAAATCTACTTTTAAAATGACAGTAAATTTGCATACACTATGTATGGGTGAATACACAAAATTTAATTTCATTTGATTTCGTTCAGGCAAAACTCAAGAGTAATTGAAAATCGTATACAATTTGTTTATTTTAAATTATTGCTGAAAATTAATTAAAACGACTGCTGATTGCTCTTAGCCCATCCACTATTCTAACCATAGCTATGTAACCACCCATTGCAATCCAAATGTCACGTTCATATGTCAATTATTACGTTTTATTATTCATGTAATCTCTTACATTACCTGATTACGAATGTCAGGTTTTACATTATATTCAGTTATTTGTTTTCCATGAAACAGTAATATGACGTTCTGCAGAGACATATCACTAACTTGTCAAATTTCAATCGCATTACCATTTATTAATACGTTTAGACATAATAAAAATCTGTACCGTGTGAATAGCAAATATTTTCTCACTATTCATTCCACACAGTATCTAAAAAAAAACTGTTATTTACATTACTTACTGTTATTCACCAAATAAATTGTTCGCAATTACTATGTAAAGTTTATCCGTTTCACTTCTCAGATTTGAAGCTTCTAGTGTCAACATATTTACTCCATAATTTGTACTTCTTTACAAAGAAATAACATTAGCCACATATTCTGTGCCTTCCGCAATAATTAAGTTTCTGTACTGTATCAGCATTTATATGAATGTTTGTGGGTTATTTTCTTTGAATATAATAATAATAATAATAATAATAATAATAATAATAATAATAATAATATAATATTATTTATTTAATACTATACACTTGAGCTACATTAGGCATTCCAGCCCGAAGGAGCAGAAGCTCCTGTTCGGGCGCAGTTCAGATCAGTTTTACAAGATATATCACAAAATTAAGAGAGTTCATTGAGCACAATAACATTAATAAGTGGTAAAATACATACAGCATGTAATAATAGGGTCTATATACAAATAGAAAATACAAAAGTACATGAATATTAGAGTATCAATTTTAACTCAATTAGCTTAAACAATTAAATAATTAATCTGATTTGTTTCTTATATCTCTGTGTGTTAAGTGTACTTAGCTCAGGATAAGCTCTAATTAATGTATTATACATTTTGGGTCCAAAATTTCTGCTGTGTTTTAATCCAGCAGTTGTGTGGCATTTGGGAAAATTTAGAAAGAAACTGTAGTTTTGTCTCGTATGGTATTCATGAGGATCAAATTTAAATTTATTGTGGTTTTTATAGAAGTAAATCAGCAATGTTTGTTTACAAATTTGTTCTAGATCTGATACCCCAAATTCCTGAAAAATTAATTGTGTTCGGTAATCAAAAGGTTTATATAGACAAATTTTGATAATTCTTTTTTTGGAGCAAATTTAAAGGATGGAGAGTCGATTTTGCCATTCCTCCCCAACCTAATATACCATACTGAATTATTGATTGAAACAGAACTAAGTACACAGTACGCAGAACATAAACAGGTAAATAAGAGCGTAGAATGGAAAATTTGTGGATTGATTTACGCAATCTGTTACACAGAAAGGAGATATGCTTGTCCCATTTTAAATGTTGGTCAATAATAATGCCTAAATATTTAACTTGTGAGGATATACTCAAAGCGTTACATGAGCAAGTAGGTAGGTTACAATCATGCCAATATAAATTTACAAGATAGAGCATCACCTATTATAGAACAATTAATTTACTTTCATGATCACGCCTTAATAATCATTATTATAATTTTAATGGTTGTATCATACATAATAATTGCAATAATTTTCAATAAATATATTAATCGATTTTTATTGGAAGGTCAAATAATTGAATTAGCATGAACAATTGCTCCAGCAGTAATTCTAATTTTTTCAAGGCCATGTGATGTTAATGAAAATGGTATTAATTTTGTTTTAGAAACGTTCAAAGAAAGTAAGTGAGCATCCAGCCATTATTTAATAATATTAATACCACTGTTAAGAATTTTGATAAGTTTCATTCCAACTCGAACCGCTAAATATAACCACAGTATCGTCAGCATAATAATACGGAGTACCAGAATATTTCTCAATGTCAATTTTAAGTAAACCGTTGATATATATTAAAAACAAAACAGGACCTAAAATCGTTCCCTGAGGTACACCTATATCAATGTTACGTGATTCACTAAGGTGAACATTTATTTTAGTTGCTTAAGTTCTGTTACTTAAGTAAGATTTAAATCATTTTAAAGCCATTCCATTAATTCCCAATCTATCCACTTTATTCAAAATTATATTGTGATTGACCGTATCGAAAGCTTTTTGTAAGTCTAGAATAAGACGTACCTAAAATAAATACATAAATAATTATTAACTTCGCAAGTAAGTAAAGAAACAAACATCATTTATCTGGAATTCACAGAAAGTTTCCACTGCGCTCTTATATTTATGTTAACATTTCTCTTGTTCATATATTTTGTCTCGGACAATTTAAGATTTAAAATGTATTTTATGTCCCACGCACGCATACGGAGATCTTGAAGTAAATTACGTCATAATGGAGACAAAGCGCTTGAAAGAGGTACGTAATAGGGTTATTCAAATGTCAGGAAAGATTACTTTTATTTTAAAAGAAAGCTGTATTTGAATTGTTTCACGACTGTTGCTATAGCAAATAAAACTAACAGGAACTCAAGCTATTCTTAAGTAAATGAATGTTTACCGCTTTTTCTGTTTGCAAATTCATACCAGAATATAATAGTTTTGCCTGTAAAAATTCTGTGAAAGTACCAGAGATTATTCCAGTTCACTGAGCTCCTATAGTACAGAAATATCGGCTTAATAGTAATATGTGTTACAAGAGCGGTATGTTGAAGTTTTCATGTTCGAGGAAAAGTTTAAAAAAACCGAAACGTAGTTGAGCTTTTTTAATTTCCGAGAATTGAAAGAAAACATACCGCTCGTGTATCGTACATTATTTTGTGCAAAGATCGTTTATTACATACCTAAAAGAGAAATTTCTAATTAGTTGCAATGAAATCTCCATCTTGGTTTCTGTTCAATGACGGCAAATTTGCAAAACAAAAATATCTATCTTCAACATTGTTGCTTTAAAATGTTTTCTGTGTTTACTATACTCCAGCAGGCCGTGATATACGTCTCTCTTTTTTCCTCCAGTCTATAAATACGAACTTAAAACAAATGGTAAGGTTATGTAATGATTTATTTTTCATTTTAATATTTTAACAATATTATTTATATAACATATTGCAGTAATAACATCGGCAAGTTTAATTTTGCCGGTCAAGGAGATGTTTAGAAATGGAAAATATCTTTGATATCTAATTCTGCACATTCAAATTAATTGTTACATTTGTGCAGTTATTCAGGGTCACTGGAGCATCACCACCAGTTTTTTTTCTATTGTGCAGTAACTTTAGTGGAGTTGTAGAGTTTACTTAATTTTTGCAAATATTTAAAAACAATAATTAATAGTGCAATTTAGGTGAAATTGCAGTGGTAAGTTTCCAATTTATAATTATTACTATATTGAACGTCTCTAAAAATAATATGTTAAAAGCCTAAAGCAGTAAAATCAATATGTCACTTAAGCGGTAAGAAGAGGGAAATCGTTATGTGTGTTAGGTTGGGAATACTGAATGTGGAATTTTAGACTTTCCGCAGATTGGTTTTGTGCGGAAACCAAGCAAATACGCACGATCTCGCACAAAATTCTTAAAGTTTAATTATTTACACTTCTACTACACTATAATAATTTCGTTCATTCAAATTATTTACGTAACCTAAACCAGTGATCGACTAAATTTATTAATCATAACTTTTGTTTTGGTTTTTGCAGTGGCATATTTTACTTATTTAAGAGGCAAGAAATTGTAATAAAATTTTGTACTATTATATTGATCACCATCATCATCATCATCATCACCATCATCATCATCATCATCATCATCATCTTATATTAATACAATACATCGTGTCGGCCTCGGTAGCGTAGTTGGTATAGCGCTGGCCTTCTACTTCTATACTCGAGATTGCGGGTTCGATCCCGGCCCAGATTGAAGGCATTTAAGTGTGTTTAAATGCGACAGGCTCATGTCAGTAGATTTACTGGCATGTAAAAGAACTCCTGCGGACATAATTCCGGCACACCAGCGACGCTGATATAATCTCTCCAGTTGCGAGCATCGTTAAATAAACCATAATTTCTTTTTTTAATACTCATTTTTTTCTGTTCCATCTTCGTTAACTTTATTGATGAGATATAGTTATAAAGTGTAACATTAACTGCTATTTAAAAAACGTCCTTTAATTTTTTCTAGTTGTTTTCTACGTTCAGGGTTTATGCAGGAGTTTTTTTTTCTTATTCATTCTTTATACATGGCCCATCAAGCTATTTCTGGAGTATGTAATATTTTTAAAACACGTTCTTCTCCACATTATAACTAGTGCCTTTATTCCTCATCATATTATATCTTGCGATTAATAATGTTATTTCAGCTGCCATCATTCCATATAGATCCGTATTGTAGGAAGACCTATGTCCAGTTTCTCAAAGTAATGTTTAATTTGGTTTAAAATGTTAAATAATAGCCTTTATATTTTGAACATTTTGTTAACCATTTCTTCAAGTTAACTAACTAACTTACTTACTTACTGGCTTTTAACGAATCCCGAGGTTCATTGCCGCCCTCACATAAGCCCGCCATTGGTCCCTATCCTGAGCAAATTAATCCAGTCTCTATCATCATATCCCACCTTCCTCAAATCCATTTTAATATTATCTTCCCCTCTACGTCTCAGCCTCTACAAAGGTCCTTTTCCCTCCGGTCTCCAAACTAACACTCTATATGCATTTCTGGATTCGCCCATACGTGCTACATGCCCTGCCCATCTCAAACGTCTGGATTTAATGTTCCTAATTATGTCAGGTGAAGAATACAATGCGAAGGGACCACGCGTCTCTGACGACGAGTCCAAGCACTTGTTGTGTAACTTTTTCCATTCTCCTGTAACTTCATCCCTCTTAGCCCCAAATATTTTCCTAAGCACCTTATTCTCAAACACCCTTAACCTATGTTTCTCTCGCAAAGTGAGAGTCCAAGTTCCGCAACCATAAAGAACAACCGGTAATATAACTGTTTTATAAATTCTAACTTTCAGATTTTTTGACAGCAGACTAGATGATAAAAGCTTCTCTACCGAATAATAACAGGCATTTCCCATATTTATTCTGTGTTTAATTTCCTCCAGAGTATCATTTATATTTGTTACTGTTGCTCCCAGGTATTCAAGTTAATTTTGTTCAAAACTACCTACACTTAATTATAGCATTATGTTTCAGCACTATTTCAGCTATTCAAAGGCAGTGATTTTTCACATGTAAAACAATTTTGGACTATGGTTCTTTAAAAAAAAAATCCTTCAATTTCTTAAGGCAAACTGGTATTGAAGACATAAAAAACAATATTTAACAAACTGCAAACCGTTTAGAATTTAACAGTCTTTAAATGTTCCAACAATATCTGAAGAAACCGGCCACTAATGTGTTACAAAATTGTAAAATAGTTTCTGAATGTTCTCGAATTGGGGTAAAAATGTTCTCAGTAAAGCGAGAAATTTCCATTTCCCTACCATCAATAATCTAAGTGCACAAGGGCTTATAATTTAGATGAAGTCTTTGGACTGGCGTGTAGAGTGGACATTCCTGACAAGTCTCTCTAATACTCAAAGGTATGAGGTCATATCCTATTGAAATGCTCCAAGCTTATTAAGCTGTCGTATATGAACCACATGCCATAGGTTAACCGATTCGTATATGACAGACCCCTTCAATAACAAGGGACCGAGAAGCCAAACGGCATGTTCAAACATAGACCTAGTGTTCGGCATGAGGACTGTCCAATGCATGCATATGAGTCTGAACTTTGAAAACAATTCATACAAAACTGAAGTATTTTCTATGAGCCTATAATTTCTGTAACGAAGAGGTAAATATTCGGTTTAGAAAATGCGAGTCCTGATCGATTCGTGGGCAATATCATATGACCGATATCTCCACGTATTGTTAGAACAATGAGTGTTAAATTCCTAACAGTTTGTTAAATGTTGTTCTTTTATATCTTCAACATTAGGTTAGCTTAACGGCTTGTTAATTATTTGTTAACTTTGGAAGTATAAGTTATGAAAGTAATATTTTCTCTCTCTTTAGATAATGTATAGTACATTACAGGTAATATAACATTTAAAACATACTTGGGAATGTTTAATACATCAATGTTGGTGCCATATTCTACGAGTACTTTACGTTTTTTATAATACAACATTTTAAAATTCCTTTCCAAAACAAACAGTTACATTTGTTCTCGTTAAAATTTCTGCACAATTTAAAGGACAAAACTTAAATTCTTTCAATCATATTTTATTATTATAATATTATACTGCTCCCTTAAATTGATTGACGATATTAGAAATTAAATAAATAGCTTTCCCGAAACACGTTATGAAATGATTCATATAAAACAATTTTTATATCGAAAAGGAAGCAAAAATGAGCAAAATTGTATTATATTTTTTGTTTGAAATATCTCAAAGAATAACTATCTGAAATTAATGACATTACTTACAATTCATCTTGTATAGACATTTCAAGAGTCAATTTAAGGATATTTTCAATTTCAAATATATTTCTGTAGGTTGGCGTCTCCTGACATGCCGGAAATCTCTGGACAATAGAGTAGAAAACAATGAAGAGAATATAAGTGAAGATATGTGTGTATGTGTATGTATATATATATATATATATACAGAGTGATTCACGAGGATTTACCGTTCCTTACGGAGCTTATATCCGAAGAATTTCTGAGCAAAAAATGTCATATAAACATTTGTCCTAATCTCAATATTTTCAGAGTTATACTAATTTGAAATTGTTTGTAAAATACCATTATTCTTGAGTTTTAAAGGTAAAAGAATACTACAGATAAAGATTGAACTATTCAAGAGTATCATTTCCTTAATTAGGTAGTATTCTGAAGCTGAAATGTGTTGTGAATTATATAGTTTCTTCGTACAGAATTATTTTTCGATTTGTAACTCCAAAATTACATTTTCTTACGCATTTATCACAACAATTGCTACAAATTACGCCACTCTTGTAAATTCTTTAATACTGTACATTAGGATGCATAATTAAATTGCAAAGAATCAAGTTCCTACAGTCTTATGATTTGTAACAATTTGTTTAATAAGTGCGAAAGAATGATGTCATTTTTAGTTTAAAATTGAAAAATAAAATCTGTGAAAAACAATTAACAACATATTTTTAGCTTCAGAACACTAGCCAATTTAAGAAATGACACTTTTGAATAGTTCATTCTCTATTTGTAATATTTTTTTTACCCTTAAAATTAAAGAAAAACGTAGTTTACTAACAATTTCAAATTAATGTACATTTGAAAATATTGAGATTAGGACAAATATTTATATGGCATTTTTTGCTCAGAATGTCTTCGGAAATAAACTCCGTAAGGGACGATAAATCCTCGTGAATATAACGCCTACTAAACATAAAAACGTATCTGGAATGTAACACTTCTTTACGAATTCGTTTACTCAAGAAGCATCAGTGTTCTTTTGCAATAATAAAATTGTTGTCGTGCTTTGTGACCTCTGTCATATGCCGTCACATGGATTAACTTATTAGAATGATCCTCTGCAGAGGCCCCATAACGAACAGCGCTGCAAGCTGTGTTTCTAATGAGCTTGTTGCATTATATTCATTATCTGCTGTTATTTGAATAACAAATGTGTACACATGTGACACACTCGTCAATTAAATCTGGTCTAAATGTTACAAAAGCAAAAGATATATATGTTCATGATCACATTTATATAAACTCAGTAATGGTCGCGGATATAAAATTATCCGAGAGGGCATAATGTAGATTTTAATTCCTTCCCACGCTGAAGATCACTGCTCGAATTCGGGCGAGTCCGAACGAAACTTGTAATGGAATCAAAATATTGGTATAGATTAGCGGGTTACATTTGGATTATCTTCACCTTTTTCCAGAGACAGGTAAAACATTATTTCGACAATGTTCATACACTTCAACAGCTGAGAAATTTTCTTTCAAATGAGTCGATTCAGACTCAATAGGAAGATATTAATACAATAATGCATAAGAATACAACACAACACAAGAACACAAAAAATACATCACACTAACCTCATCATCATCATCATCATCATCATCATCATCATCATCATCATCATCATCATCATCATAATCATCATCATCATCATCTCCGCACTACAGCCACACATGGGCCTTGGCGTCCTCAACAATTCTTTTCCATGTTTGTCTTTCCTGAGCCTTCCTCCTCCAATTTCTCACTCCCAATGCCACCAAGTCATCTGTCTGTCACGCCATCAAACCATCTGAGCTTAGGTCTTATCTTTTTCCTTATCCCTCCAGTATCATTAAAAAGCAGCTTTTTGGCTATTTTGTATCAGGTTCTTCATATAACTGATATCATTCCCGGTTAAACCTTCTTCTTCATATTCCTCCCTCATTAATCGCTCCATATATTCTTCTTAAGATCTTTTTTTCGAAAGTTCCCAGAGAATTTTCCTTCACGCAAACATACGAAAACAAAAACACATACAAGATTGCAAGAAATTAAATTACATCACATACAGAACAAATAGGGCCTAATACTTGTGTAAGTGTAATGCTGTTAGATATTTCAAATTCAAGAGAGAAGTTCAAACATTTTTGTGACAAACGTAAGTTGAAATGTAAAAAAAAAAAAAACTGACTTACGTTACTCTTGTTTTGAACCCCTCATATTATGAAATATCCCTGCGCTAAGGTGTAAGCTACACTTTATTACAAAAATCGCAAAATTCGGATATCGTTTAATACAATTCGTCATGTGACATTGCAATGCTTACAGAATACAGGAATTTCGAACAAATTAACATCCTTTCTCATTTGAAGCGTTTAAAATATAAACATATTAAATTTAATATGTTCAGTTAGTGTATATTATAGTTTAAACAAGGGTCTATTAACTTAAAAATAATAATTCTTTGGTTTTGTAGCAATTACTTAAAATAAAATTTATATTAAATTTGCTTTTTCGGGTGTGACCCAGTTACACTGTATTTATACAATAATTTGTAATTTGTAGGCTATTTTACTATGAGGTTGGTAATCAATTTCGAATTTTGAAGAATATTCATATACGAGTATTACAATAGTGTTGTAAAATATTTGTTATTGTATGTAATTTTTGCTTGCAATAAAATATTATTAATATTGTTTCACTAGTTTTTCTTTTCTTTTCTCTTTTCCTTTTTTTTTACTTAATCGTTAGCTAATTCATATTATTATGAATTAAACATATCTTTATTGTTATTTTCAGTTTATTTTATTTTTGTTAACCAGACCAACTTTTAACATTTCCGTCTGTTTATAAAAATATGCACTCTTGTGAAAAATGTAGACTTAACAGATATTGCAGAAGCCTCTGACGGATGAAGCGGGCTAACGGTCACGGAGCAGAGATCTGACAACCTACACTTTACAGGAAATGGCATTAGAACTAATAAAGATACATAAAATATATACTAACAAGTAATAATTATCCAAAAATTTGAGAAAAATATTCGTCTCGTTGGCTCGTAACAGTACAGTGCATACATTTTATCTTTCCACGCCCGTATGTGGACATCTGCGTGTGTACTGTCGCTTCCGCTCTACCTCCACGAGCGTGGAAAAATAAAATGTGCACACTATAGAAAAGCTACGTACCTCTCGCTTTTTAATTGGTTTAGGCCCATTTTACGACGCGATATTGTTTAGAGTCCGTGAAATTGGTAATAACAAAATGGCGATTGCGATATGAGTTCAAGTATTCGCCGCAGGATTACCTGACATTCTCCTTACAGTTGGAGGAAAATCTCAAAAGAAACCTGAGAAGAATTTCAGCCCAAGTGGGATCTAAACCTACGCCCTAGAGCAGCCTAGGGTGACAGGTATAACTCGCCACAGTACGAGTTTCGCCAGTGACTCATTTAGCCTACTTCCTCTGTGTGCTTTAATTAATGACAAGATGAATTATAAAAGAAATAATTGTTCTGGAACACTGATATTGCATCAAATCAACTATTGTTCGCCAAATTGGAAGCGATAAATAACAAATAGGCAGGAAGTGAACAAATATAGTTCCTTTATATGCCGGCAAAATATTCGTTTCAGACAAATCTACGCTGAAACCATATTCAATTCAATTCAATTCAATTTATTTGGCCATTAGACATACAGTTTTAGGCTTCGTCAGAATACATTGAAAAAACATATAAATACATTTTAAAAAACACTAATAACAGAAACAGTAAAATTTAAGTAATACAAAGAAAACATGCAATAATCTGAAACTTTTAAATTGAAAAAAACTAACTAAATTGCAATTAAACTTTATTAAAATACAATTTCACACAAATTTGTGTTGAAAAACTCAGCAAGAGAATAAAAAGGATTATTTAATAACCAATTGTAAAATCTAGTTTTGAAACTATTGATTGGTAATTTATAATATTGACTTGGGAGCTTATTATATAATTTCATACCCATAATTAAAAAGTTTGTATTGCTCTTGTGTAATCTACAATATGGAATATTAATTTGTTCACTATTTCTAATTTCATGATCATATATATTGGCCACTATTGAGTAATTGTGGATATTTTGTCTAGCGTAAAGTACTAGATCATATATATATATACAAATTTATTATTGTTAAACTCCGTGATTGTCTGAAAATGGGCGACAGTGTTCCAGATAGTTTGATTTACATAGAATTCTAATGGCCTTCTTTTGTAAAATCAAGACGCTTCCAATTTTGGTTCCATTTCCCCAGAAAATTTGGGCATATCGAATTATCGACTGAAAGAAAGAAAAGTAGGCACATCTTAAATAATTTTGAGAAACGCAAGTAGTTAATTTCTTTAGCAAATATAAAACTCTTGATAGCTTTGTGCATATGTATTCGATGTGCTTATCCCATGTTAAACTGGAGTCTATAAAAAGTCCCAGAAATTTTGTGTAGTTGAGTCTGTTGTCCTTATGGTAACGCATTTATCCCAACGAGCCCTCATGTTCTGTGACCAGAACTGCTTGTGCTGTATGACACAGCACGGCGTATGTATACATAAATTCCGTCCGTCGCCCTGAGCAGTGTGTCGGCAATGTGCGGATGTCCGTGCTATTGCAAGAGGCTTGTAGCTGCCCTCGGCGGCTGTGAAATCATAAACATTAAGAGACTTTGAGAGTTAAATTCTAAAAAGGAAGTTGTTTGTTGTGTTACAAGCTTGTGTGACAGAGAACGTAACTATGTTTGTTATGAATTCTTATACTGTAACATGACTCGTCACCACGTGGCCCCTGGTCGTCATTCATGCGTTTATTCTTCAAGAGAACAATGATAAGTTGTTTGAATGTGATCTTACAGTTTTCTAAAAACTCATACTGCTAAAAAAATATTACGTTGTAGTAACCAATGTACAAGTCCACCGTTGTGACTGAGGGGTTAGTGAGTCTAACTCTGAACCCAGCTGTCCCGGGTTCGATTCCCGGTCAGGACGAGTTACATGAGTAAGGTTTTTCAGGGTTTTTACCTCACTCCTATGGCTGAATATCAGGTAACTTTATCAGACGATTGGAACCCTACTGATCTTCGCCACTTCCTTTCCGCGCCCATTATCCTTTCCTCATCATCCTGTTTCTGGTCTTTCAGATCACTCTTAGGGAGTCATGTGGTTAGGGCGGTGCGCGTAGGGGACCTGTGACATGCAACTCATTCCAGAGCGAGGGTTAGCGCACTAGATCTCAATAGGTCGCAGTGCTGGGCCATCCGTGCCCCCCCTCAGTTAAATTACATTCCTTTCATTCCAACCAATGTACAAACTATTAATAAAGGACGTTGAAAACAGGAAAAGCGACGTATTAATTAATTTCGTACAAAGTTGTAAGGTATGAAGAGCAGACTGAACACTTGTGGCATATAGCAGTAAACTTTCTCAATGTGACTTCTTTAAAAAAGATACCTTTCTTAGACTTCTCGACTGAAATGGTCAGTTGCAGTTTATATTTGGCCAATGAAATAGTGCTGTGTATTCAATATTGCAGATTGTCTTGCGTCAGATTCTATTAGCGATTCTCTCTAAGTATGTCTTATTATGTAACAATGTATGTGGCCTCCTCGATGATTCGTCCTAACTCTCAGTGACGTTTATCTTTGAGGAACTTTAAAATACAAATTTTAGAAAAATAATTCACATACACTGAAAGAACTAAAGAAATAGCATTCGGAAAACCTCGCCCCCATTTTTCAAAAGAAACAGAAGCAACTTTTGCGTCATTTCTGAAGAAGCTGCCACAAATTCTGTATTCTGAAAAACAAGGCAGAGAGTTTCAGAATATCCTTTATTAATTATTAGCCTGAGTTATTGAAATTATTAAGGAAGTTTGGAGTGCTTGATCCTTGTAATGTTAAGAGGACACTTCTGTGAGTTTTAAATCTTTTACAATTTTCATCCAAAATTAATGAATTTTAAACTACATAAACATGCCTACAATATTATCATCTGTACAAAATTTGGTGCCATTGGGGCTAATAGTTTTTAAATGATATTTTTAAAATTTATTTTATATTGATGTTACTAAAAAGGATCCTTGCGTCAGAGATTTCACAATTTTAATTTCATATTAGCTCAAAAGCTTAAAAATAGTCATGGAAACATAAATTAATTAGCTTTTTGAGCTCCGTCTAAATAGAGAGCCAGAATAAATTTTTAAATCGATTTTCTTTAATTTTTACCATTATTTCACCATATTGTCCCCTTAACATTTGCCTCATTTCATGACCCATTTTCAGCATCTACTATGAGAAGGAACTTGCAATGTGTTGTTCTAATATTACTTTTTAAATTTTATTAATATGACCTTTTGCAATATGATAAAAATAATTTGAGACAGATTTTCATAATTAAATACTGCAAATAAAATATATAAATGGGTATATTGAGTTTATATTTTACGTGGGCTAATATTGGGTATAAGAGAAAATCCTGTATTAAAATTCATAATAGTAATTGAGTACATCTGTTAAAAGGAGATAAGGACAAAACTGGGAACACAAAAAGAGTAGAGACGTGATAAGGAGAACAAGGGGAATACTAGTAGGAATAAGGAAAAAGAAGCAGAACAAAGGACGATCCAGACAACAAAGAGAAGACAATAAGAACAAGGAGAAAATAAGGACATGGCGAGAAAGGATAACAAGGAGTAGAGAAGGATAACAAGAGAAAACAAGAATAACTAGGGGAAGACAAAAATAGTCCCGTGCGGAACTATTCATTCATTCATTCATGCATTCATTCATTCATGCATTCATGCATTCATTCATTCATTCATTCATGCATTCATTCATTCATTCATGCATTCATTCATTCATGCATTCATTCATTCATTCATGCATTCATTCATGCATTTATTCATGCATTCATTCATTCATTCATTCATTCATGCATTCATTCATTCATGCATTCATTCATTCATTCATTCATTCATTCATTCATTCATTCATTCATTCATTCATTCATTCATTCAGCCACCGGCGTGGCTCAGTCGGTTAAGGCGCTTGCCTGCCGATCTGAAGTTACGCTCGGGCGCGGGTTCGATTCCCGCTTGGACTGATTGCCTGGTTGGGTTTTTCCCGAGATTTTCCCCAACCGTAAGGTGAATGCCAGGTAATCTATGGCGAATCCTCGGCCTTATCTCGCCAAATATCATCTCGCTATCACCAATTTCATCGACGCTAAATAACCTCGTAGTTGATACAGTGTCGTTAAATAACCAACTAAAAAAATTCATTCATTCAGTCATAGTATCATTTGCTCCTGGATAACAAGAGAAAACAAGAATAACTAGGGGAAGACAAGGATAACAAAGAATAGTCCCGTGTGAAACCATTCATTCATTCATTCATTCATTCATTCATTCATTCATTCATTCATTCATTCATTCATTCATTCAGTCGCAGTATCATTTGCCCCTGGTACACCGAGGAGATCACTTCGCCCGCATGTGTCTCGCCATTGCAGATGTCTACCGTCCACCGCTGTGGAGTAACGGTTAGCATGCATGACGGTGAAACAAGCGGGCCCGGGTTGAAATCCTGGTTAGGACAAGTTATCTGGAAGAGGGTTTTCTGAGGCTTTCTCCCAACTCATTAATAGCAAATGTTGGGTAAATTTCGCCGCTGAGCCTTGGACTCATTTTGCTGGCATTATCACCTTCATCTCATTCAGACGCTAGATAATTTTACTGTTGATAAAGCGTTGTAAAATAACCAATAAAAAAAGACGTCCACTGTAGCTGTAGACAAAACGTCTAGGTGCAACACCGCCAGTAGACCACGATCTCTCAGCCCGAATAATCCTTTATCTACAGAGTGTTTCCGAGGTGGTGTTACAAACTATCAGGGATTATGGCGAAGGACACATGTATCAATTTGAGATAAGGAACCCTGGTCCGGAAATGACCGAGTCGAAAGTTACAAGCAAAAATAGTTCTGTGGAAATGAAATAATTTTGTTCCTCTGTACACCTTATTTATGTGTATTTATCTGTACATCTTACACATACTGTATACATCTGACGTTGTTTACGTTGTCTACTTACAGTATTCCATTCAGTGCGCTGTTTGAGGGATGGGGACAGGAAACTACACTAAAGCGATGCAGATAGCGTAATGTGTAACGGACATGGTCGGTCCTGATATGCATGTCTGTAGACAGTAATGTATGTGTACAAGTTGCAGTGTCCAGTCGATCAGTTCTAGTGAAATGGAGGAGTGCACGAGAGCGGAATAAGCAGATCTGATTTTCGAATACGGATGAGCCAATGGGAACAGTAGACAAGCTCACAGATTGTATCGGGACAAGTACCCATGTAGGAGACATCCGGCCCATACCATTTTTCCACGACTGTTCCAAAAGTTAAGGGAAGGAGAGCACGTGGTGCCAAATTACAATTCCATTTCCACACAACTATTTCTGCTTATAACTTTCGACTCAGTCATTTCCGGACCAGGGTTCCTTGTATTGTATTGTATTGTATTTATTAACATTCCATGGTATTCATACATGCTTACAGCTAGAATATGGAACAAGTCAAAAAACTTAATACTATTATAAAATCTTAATTTATAGTCACAGTCTAGATGAAATATATACAGACGAGATTTACAATATAGTCTATTAGTACAATACAAAGTTTTAGTATCAATTTCATGAAGTGTTATTGAATGTCATAATTCAGCTACAGAATAGAAGGCGTGAGAAATTAGGCACTTCTTTAATTTGGCCCTAAATAATTTTATGTTTCGAGTTTCATTTTTTATATCGATAGGGAGGCTATTAAAATTTTTTACTGCCATATAACGCACTCCTTTTTGATAGCACGATAGACTTGCCGATGGAGTATGAAAGTCATTTTTTGACATGTATTTATGCTATGAACTGTTGAATTAGTTACAAAGTTTTCACGATTACATACGAGGAAGATTATTAATGAAAAGATATACTGACAAGCCATGGGCATTATTTGTAGTTTTTTTAAAATAGTCCTACACGATTCCCTAGATTTGGCACCTACTATTATTCTAATTACTCTTTTTTTGTAATAGAAATATATTGTTACTATCTGTGGAATTTCCCCAGAATATTATTCCAAAACTCATTACCGAGTGGAAGTATGCAAAGTATATTGTTTTTAAGGTATTGATATTTACTATCTTTTGCATAGATCTAATAGCAAAACAAGCTGAATTTAGTTTGGGGGTAATTTCTTTAATATGATTTTTCAACTTTAACACATTATCGATTTTTAAGCCAAGAAATTTGGTTGTTGGATAAATCACAGAAAATCCCTCAACTTGTAATTTTTTATTAACTGCCTCCAGAATTTTGTCAGTTAAACTAAATGTTGCATTTTCTGTGCCTTTATTTTTCCTAAATCCAATCTCAAATTGATACATGTGCTTTTCGCCATCATTCCTGAAAGTTTGTAACACCATCTCGGAAACAACCTGTGTATGGACATGAGCAGTGAAAGCCTACATTCTGGCATAAATGCTGAGAACCCATCTGACTAAACACAGAGAAAACATTGACAATGAGTAAATGTTCATTACTCCGGGTATCTGAATTGGTGAGAAGTGAAGTGAAGAATAAGCATGACGAGTTTAATTCAGGACCAGAACAGGAGTAGAGTCATCAAGTAACCTGCATACAAAAGACGACATTCTGCGAATTATGAACAGTTGTTTAGAGATAATAAAATAGGTAAGGAGTATGGGGGCGGAGGCTACTAGGATGGGGAAGTATAATATGTAGAAAATTAGTGAGATCGGAAAATGAAAGGTACACATGAAACAGGCATAATAACGAGCATATTGGACAAGGGTGTAATATGTTTTAGTATCAAGTATTATTAGAAAGAGAGTGTGTTCGATATAGTCTAATGAAATAGGTAAGAAATATGGGGGAGGAAGCTAGCTAGGACGGCGTAATATAATATGTAGAAAATTAGTGATATCGGAAAATGAAAGGTACACATGTCCCAACTCTTTTGGCAGAACCTAAATGCCACACTACAGCTGGAGTAAGACACAGTAGGAATTATGGACCAAGACTATACAATTCAGTATTGAAAAATAATCCAGACCTAAGCAATTTACACATTCTTAAGTTTGAAAATAAAGTGAAAATGTTTCTATGATATTTGATAAATTTTATTATAATTTTTTTAAGTGTTACTAGCATTATATGGTACTAATTTTTATTGTATTTATCTGATGCATGTACCTATAAGATAAAATATTGTAATAAATACAAATAGATCATTTTCTTAATTAATAACAGCGTATATCTCCAATAAATGATTCCTTAGCATCGCCACAGATGCACTTGATTGCACCTGTCACTATATCTTGTCACTAGAAAGTTATTTAAATTCATATTTTCCCCGCCATTCATAAAATATTTTGATATGATACCTCTTGCACAAAAGGAGAGATCTATAACTGAAACTCGATTAATATATTTCAGTATTATTTGTATTTATCCTGGTAATAATGAATAGTTTGACTCGTAGACATTTTGTTTTTTCAGCATTAACTTCCCATGACTTTACGAGAAGATTCGAAGAGAACGGCAGTTACGTAGACTTTCAGCTCCCCACTACTACCATTAATGCACAACACAATGTCAATATGGCGGTTGCTGTCGTCTGCGATACAACGAACTTTTCTGTTGATTTTCGAGTTTGGCATTTTTTCCGGTTATTATATGCTTATTTAAGTTGTGTTAACTCTCGCTAGTGGTTTTATATTTTATTTTATCCGTCTTAGTATTTATTTTATTATTGTAAATATTTTTGTTTTATCACTATTATTATTATTATTATTATTATTATTATTATTATTATTATTATTACTATTATTATTATTAATGAATTATTTTGTATTACAATCTTTCTATCATTTCTGTCACGATTATTCTATTATTATTATTATTATTATTACTATTATTATTATTATTATTATTATTATTATTATTATTATTGTTACTATTATTTATATCATCAGCATTATTTATGTAAACTACTGGACTGTACCCGAGCACGAGCATTATGCTCATTTCGGGTATCTATTCATATGTATTCGTCCCGCGCCGTGGCGTCGCGGTCTAAGACATCCCGCCTAGGACTCGCGTTACGGAATGCGCGCTGGTTCGAATCCTCATGGGGGAAGAAATTTTCTCATGAAATTTCGGCCAGTGTATGGGACCAGTGCCCACCCAGCATCGTGATGCACTTGGGGAGCTACGATAGGTAGCGAAATACGGTTGCGAATGCCAGCTATAACGGCTGGGGGGATCATCGTGCTAACCACAGGATACCTCCATTCTGGTTGGATGATCGTCCACCTCTGCTTCGGCATGTGGTCGTGAGGCCAGCAGCCGGCTGGTCGGTCTAGGCCCTTCACGGGCTGTAGCGCCACGGATTATTATTATTCATATGTATTCAATTCAAACGTAAATTGTAAATAAATTTGAATTTGAATTTGAAAAAAAAAACATGAAACAGTCATAATAACGAGCATATTGGACAATGATGTAATAGGTTTTAGTATAAGTATTATTAGAAACAGTGTGTGTTCGACATAGTCTAAGTGATCTGAAAATCAAGAACGGAGTGATAAAAGTGTCAATTCTGAATGAACTAGAGAAGTGTAATAGGAAGTTAAGTATAACGAAAGAGATAATTGAAAATAGGTGAGGAGTCTGGCGGAGGAGGCTAACTAGGATAGTAAGTATAATATGTAGAAAATTAGTGAGATCTGAAAAAGGAAATGCACACAACAAACAGACATAATAATGAACTTATTGGACAATGGGGTAGTATGTTTTAGTAACAAATATTATCAGAAACAGTATGTGTTCGATATAAGTGTACTGAAAATCAAAAGCAAAGTCGTAAAAGTGGCAATTTAGAATGATCTAAATCAAGTTGTTAAGTTCTTAAAGGTGAGAATTTTTTAATATTCTAAATCAAGTTATTAGGTTTGTTTTTTAAAGATGGAAATAATGATCAATTTAAATGGGGTCTAAAGTCAAATTATAAGAGAGTCTATATAAGGTATATCTGTAATGAACGTAATTGTGGCACCGGATACAAAAATTGTGAGGTCCACATTACATGGATGTAAATGTTGGCAACCAAATACAATACAATACAACACTGGGTGTTCAGTTCAAAGTGTGTCATGGCTCGCTGTATGTCGTCATGTGACTAGCCGATGAGCCTAGAGAATTCAATATTCCTACATCTCCGCAAAGGCGTATTACCTATATGCAAGAGAAGTTGCGTACCAAGTACGGCGTTCATTCTGAAGAGTACTTACCGGTACGTACGGTAACGCCTGCAGTGGCAGGAATGTGAACTGTTTGGAAACACGTACTGAGGTGAGTTTTTTTTCTTACTGTCGGGATATGGGGAGAGGGTTAAGACGATTACTTACGTACAGTATTTGTTGACATTAACTTAGACGGTCAACACAGACACGGAGAATTTGATTTGTATTGTGGAATGTTGCCGTACGCAACCGATGGTAACAAATACCCTGGGTACGACTTGCCAGCGCAAAACACAGTTCGAAAGAGGTTATGGTAGCACACAGACCGTACAGACCGCCATCTGTTGCTACGACGTTCAAGTTATACCGTACACGTTCTTAAGTTCAGATTGAACGCCTTGATTAATAGGCAACTTCTCTGACATAAAAGCTGAAACTCGCTTCAAGTCGCTGACTCACCAACAGTAACGTCATGACACACTTTGAAATGAACATCTAGTACATTACTCTAGGTAGGTCCAGAACACAGACCGAGGATGCTTTAGTTCACCGCTGAAACTGCATCTTAACCGTTGCTTGTGACACGTGTTTGTGCAAGTACATCCTAAAACTTAAAAAAAAAAAGTACAAGCCTGAGCCAGATGGTTTTAGAGACCTGGTAATTATGGAGATGACCTGCGCACCTGACTTACGCTCCAAATGTCAACGTCTATTCAACGCATCTGAATAGCTGCTCTATATTTCTCGATGTAAATGTGTTCATACGTCCCGTACAACGCGAGTCTCGTCGCAAGCGCCTGCCATTTACTCGGCCCTTAAAGTTGACGTACCGAAAAGAACAGTTTTCAAGTAATGATAAAATTATGCAGTCTCGGATTTTAGTTTCTGCTCCTGAACAAACAATAGTGTGAGAGTACTTTTGTATGAGTCGTGTTATTTCAGTCCCCCAAATATCAAGTCTTTCAAAAGGCTACAGTTTTTTTTTTCCACGCTTCATGTATGTTGGAAAAGCTCTTGGATTCATTCAGATAATGGACTTGTGTATGAAGAGCGTAATAATATTTCAATGCAGGTTTATCAAAAGTCAGAGAACTTTACACATCACAAAAATTAAAAAAAAAACTAATAATGTTTATATACGAACAGAAACACAATTTCTTTCATAGCAGAATGAGATTAAAACATGATTCTTTTGAAGTTACGACTCCTTTGGAAACATTTATTTAATATAACAAATCATAACTGTTAGGGGGATTTTTTTCAGGGCTAATACGTTTCTCCACAAATATAGTATTTTTATAGGCTAAATAGGTTTTTTTTTCTCTCTGATGCAGCGAATTAAACTTTTTAAGTGGCATCGTGAAAGCACTATATAATTACTCAACGACTTAAGATGATACGTAACTTTAAGTGGTATGAGATATTGTTCGTAATCTGTAGTCTTTCCAGAAACTGTTAATGACTTAAAAATGTCAGTTATGTTTAGTTTTTATACTAAAGTTTCTATTGTATATGAGCCTGTTTTTTTTAATATTTTATGATGTCAAAATATTTATATAAATCCTATTTTAACGTAAATTAGTGGTTGTAAATGTTTATCGATTTTACAACAGCCATATTTCTTAGTAATTTGGGAATACACTGTTTAAAAACTTTCATATTATTATTATTATTATTATTATTATTATTATTATTATTATTATTATTACCGTCAAAGGGGCAAACTTGGAACAGTATATTTTTAACTTGGAACATTAACATAGAGTATTTTCGTTTTGTCATAGTAATACCAAACTGTAATAGAACCAATGTGTTGCACAATAAAGTAACAAGTGAAGATTACGTTGCCACTGTGACAAAACGAAAATACCCTATGATAATGTTCCAAGTTAAAACACTGTTCCAAGTTTGCCCATTTGACGGTACCAGACCTCGATCCAGGGTACCGAAACGCATGAAGTTACGAACTTACGGACCACTGTGTTCTGTACATCGAGGGGAATGGGAGATGGGGAGTGCAGTTACTCCTTGCCTTAACATGTAAACTTTCAGTTACAGTAGGGCACAAAATAAATGTTGACGTTTACAGATATAATATTATAAACAGTGCATGTCTAGTACTGAAAATAATTGTCTAACATCACATGTTTAAATTTACATTATACTGTACATGTTTTAACAATAATATGTATTTATTCACACTGCAATGGGTATATACCCGGTGGCAGTGGTAACTAATTACACTCAATAATGACAATAATAAACTTATTAATTAAAAATACAGTTAATAATAATACCAATAATTAATGCAAATAATTAATACTAATACTACTACTACTACTACTAATAATAATAATAATAATAATAATAATAATAATAATAATAATAATAATAATAATAATAATAATTAGGGAATATCCTAAATTAAATGAAGCACGATCACTTAAAATTACATTTAAAATAAATCTAATTTGTATCTTAAATCTAAGTTCGAACTAAAACCCACGAGTATGATATGTTCCTATCTGCACAAGTACCTTTCCACATTACACTCATTTCGCTGTCAACTCACTCACTGCACTGGAAGTACGACACATTTCACTGATTCTATCCTGATTTCACTAACACTTCAAAAACATTTCACTGTTCAAATACTTTGCACCTTTGCACTGCCACTATAAACTATAAAGCTTCCCTGACAGGAACACGTTTCACTGACACAACACACTTCACTGACACAACATAATAATTTGTGTGTGAGAAGAAAAGGAAAAATATACAGTACGCTACATGAAATACAATTCTTCACAATTCTTTGCACCGAATTACAATAATAATAATAATAATAATAATAATAATAATAATAATAATAATAATAATAATAATACTCTCCTACAGAGAAATTCATCCGCATCCAACAAATTATTCAGAGAACAAAAAGCAATTTGTAAAATAGAAAATAATTAATATACTTCATTATTAACTTCCTCTCTTGGCATACTCGGAAACTGAATTAAGATTTTTCTTGTGTCTGGCATTTAAAACATATCTTGCAGAAAGAGAGCTTTGTTATTTCAGTGCGTTGCTTGTGTGAGGGTGCTCTTTTCTCTTTTTGAAATGTAGACTTTTTGACAGGCAGGAAATACGTTATTTTGGAGCGACTACAGCGAGCAAGCTGTAATGTGCGCTGACCCGAGTAACCGAGAGGATGTCCGTGTTTATAAACCCCCTCCACGCCCTCAACTGCAGCCTCCCTAGCAGAGGACCCTCCCCGATGCTCCTGACATTTTCGCTGACACGTCGAAGTGCAGTGCATGCATTTTATAATATGCTGTAACCTCATCCTGCACCGCTACCAGTTTTTCTGGCATGTAGCGATAGCCACAAACATGCATGTCTTCTTTGCTGATCAACAGTGTGCTTGTTTGTTATTACATTCTGTTCTCTTTGGCGCTCTCCCTGTGTATAAACAAAATGTACTACGCGTTCACTAGAGAATTTCCGTTTTCAGATGAAGCAGTCATTTCTTTTCAACATTTATATATACAGGGTGATTCACGAGAATTTACCGTCACTTAACGAAGCTTATTTCCGAAGACATTCTGAGCAAAAAATGTCATATAAACATTTGTTCTAATCTCAATATTTTCAAAGTTACATTAATTTGAAATTGTTAGTAAAATACTTTTTTTCTTTACTTTTAAAGGTAAAAAAAATATTACAAATAGAGAATGAGCTATTCAGAAGTGTCATTTATTTAATTGGGTAGTGTTCTGAAGCTAAAAATACGTTGTTAATTGCTTTGTACAGATTTTATTTTTCAATTTCTAACTAAAAATGACGTCATTCTTACGCATTTATTACAAAAATTGTTACAAATCATACGACTTTAGGTGGTTGATTCATTACAGTTTAATTATACATCCTAATGTACAATAGTGGCAAACCGGACCGACTCTTGTAGCTGATTTCAGAGTCACAGATTCAAATTTTGCTAGTCACAAAACACATGCATCTTGTATAATTAATTGCAACAATGAAATTTATTGCATTTGTTCGATTCTTACCTTCTTTTGTTTCCTTCAGTGCCTCAAACTTACAGACAAAGAAACTTTGAGAGTTTTATTTTCATTTGGCATCAATATTACATTTTTACCTCTATTCGGCAAAAATAACTGCTTATTTTTACATTAAATAGCAGTACATACCTCTCGCTTCACTATCCATATTGAAATTACCACAGTTTGACACAATACATAGCACAGGATTCTTTTGTATCAGCTACAAAGGTCGGTTTTTTTTTTTTCCCCACCACTGTACAGTCTTAAAAAATTTACAGGAGTGGCGTGATTTGTAACAATTGTTATGATAAATGCGTTAAAAATGTAATTTTGTAGTTACAAATCGAAAAAAAAAAAACTTCTGTACGAAGCTACTATGAAATTCACAACACATTTTTAGCTTCAGAATACTAACTAATTAAAGAAATGATACTCCTGAATGGTTCATTCTTTATATGTAATATTCTTTTACCCTTAAAACTCAAGAATAATGGTATTTTACAAACAACTTCAAATTAGCGTAATTCTGAAAATATTGAGATTATGTCAAATGTTAAAAATATAATTAAATTAAATTATGGTTTATTTAACGACGCTCGCAACTTCCGAGGTTATATCAGCGTCGCCGGTGTGCCGGAATTTTGTCCCGGAGGAGTTCTTTCACATGCCAGTAAATCTACTGACATAAGCCTGTCGCTATACCAAGTACGCTACCGAGGCCGATGACAAATGTTTATATGATATTGTTTTGCTCAGAATATCTTCGGAAATAAGCTCCGTTAGGGACGGTAAATCCTCGTGAATCACCCTGTATATACAAACATACACATTTTTTTTAATTGGTTTATTTTATGACGTTGTATTAACATCTCAGGTTTTTTGCCATCGGAATGAAATGAAGGTGATAATGGCATGAAACGAGTCCGGGGTCCAGCACCGAAAGTTACCCAGCATTTATTCGTATTGAGTTGAGGGAAAACCCCGGAAAGAATTTCAACCAGTTAACTTGCCCCGACCGGGATTCGAACCCGGGCCACCTGGTTTCGCGGTCAGACGCGCTAACCGTTACTCCACAGGTCACACGATCAATTTTAAACCCACGATACTTTAGTTCTGAAATAAGAGTGGTAAACTCAGAAACTCCAAGAAAATCCTTTTGGATTTCAAGTGTACCCGTATCACAATGTAAAGTTCCTTCATTTGTAGTATCACACTTTTACCCATGAATTAACATTCAGGACATGCCAAGATACAGCATGTGAAACTACAGGAAGTGCGCACTAAAGCTTTGAATATTTCTACGCATTGTTGCTTCTACTCTACAGCAGGAAATTGGATTTTTCTCATCAATATTGTAAGCATCTTACTGCAACATCGATTCAGGAGGTACTATGTAGGGAGATTGGAGATATGAAGAATACATTATCTCACAGAACGTATTCCATTCAAATCATACCATGCTAGCGGAGTTTTGAGAGAGATATCAGTCTATGAACACACCATTTTAAAGAACAAGCTGTTATAAATTTGGTATGAAATTCTACGGAAATATAGTCTTTATAATCACACATCTGAGTTTGCAATGTCATTAACTGCGAATGAAACACTAACAATTGTGAATAAATTTGTCGAGTTGTACGAGTAAGATAGGCCTACTTCAAGAAATATGAGACTGTAATTTATTTACAGTGGCATTAATAGCAACACATTATATTTATTTATTCTGATATAATTGAGGTTAACAGGCCTTCTCTTCCACACCACCATAAATACGTATTTATAATAGCAAATTTAAAAATTCTCAGATTCTTTAATCGGAGCCCATGAATTTAATTTACTGAAGTGGTTTTCGATCCACGTAAGACATAAGCTATGTGAAATTGAAGGTATGGTAAATAAAAAAAAGTTCTCTTTTTGGTAGTAAATCTTTTCTACAGCACGCCTATAAAAAATTGCAACAAGTTTACAGACTATCTAGTCTTGTCTTTGTAGAGCATGCAATTTGAGGAATATTATGGACAGGAAAATATCGATCATACGGAATGTGTCGGAATGAGTATTTGAAGGGTTCAGAGCCATAGTGGGCCAAGCGCCATTTATTAAAAACGGAGAAAGCAAGGGTTAAAGTTAAGTGAATACCATAGTTTAATGAAGATTGACGTATCATTTAGTTTGAATGTGTATACTTTGTATTACTTGCGTCCACACCTGTGGAGTAACGGTCAGCGCGTCTGGCCGCGAAACCAGGTGGCCCGGGTTCGAATCCCGGTTGGGGCAAGTTACCTAGTTGAGATTTTTTCCGGGGTTTTCCCTCAACCCAATACGAGCAAATGTTGGGTAACTTTCGGTGCTGGACCCCAGACTTATTTCACCAGCATTATCACCTTCATTTCATTCAGACGCTAAATAACCTAGATGTTGATACAGCGTCGTATTACTTGCTATATTGTTTCCATTGCATTATGGTGATAACTTCATTTAACCCTTGTTTTCTAGGTTTTAGTAAATGGCGCTTGGCCCACTATGGTTCTGAACACTCTATGTAAGAGTTGTTAATTCATTATAAAAAGTTAATCTGATACAACATTAATACAATACGTTAATATTTCCTAGAATGTATCTCTCTATAAAATACAATATTAAATAAATAACTGAATGAATGAATGTTTATTTTTATTTTTTGGTGGTTATTTTACAACGCTTTATCAACATTTTAGGTTATTTAGCGTCTGAATGAGATAAAGATGATAATACCGGTAGAATGGTCCAGGGTCCATCACCGAAAGTTACCCAGCATTTGGGTTGAAGGAAAACCCGGAAAAAACCTCAACCAGGTAACTTTCCCCGACCGGGAATCGAACCCGGACCACCTGGTTTCGCGGCCAGACGCACTAACTGTTATTCCACAGGTGTGAGTGAATGAATTAATGTTTCAATTAATAAATAAATAAATACATAAATAAGCAAGCAAGTATGTAACTAAAATATAAGTAAATAAGCACATGAATGAATGAATGAATGAATGAATGAATGAATGCATAAGTTAATTGATATATATTAGCCTTAAACTCTCGAGCCATATCCTTAATATTTGCTAAATAAATTAATTAACCAAGCAAACAAATAAATACATACATAAGTACTCCATGTAAGCAAGTAAATAAGTGCATAAGTGAATGAATTAATGAATGAATGAATGAATGAATGAATGAATGAATGAATGAATGAATATTACCTCAAACTCTCCAGCAATATCCTAATATTTGTGCCGTCTTCTAGGCGTTGAATAA
Organism: Periplaneta americana; assembly: GCF_040183065.1. Lineage (NCBI taxonomy): Eukaryota > Metazoa > Arthropoda > Insecta > Blattodea > Blattidae > Periplaneta > Periplaneta americana. The sequence goes on from NC_091123.1 coordinate 39,380,677, forward strand.
TATTTATTTTGTTAAAAATACTCAGACGTGAACGTTTTGTGACATGATGCCTTACCGATATGCGAGGGCTTGGATTCTCGTCACAACAGATAACGTTGTATTGTTTTCTGCTTTCTTTAGAATCAAACGCTTTCTACTAAATCAGCGGAGCAGTGTATGCTGAACAGTGTGCAAGTTTTGATTAAAAGAAAATATTTAATCTCTCTCTCTTTCATAGGACTGGGTGTGCTTTGTCTTTTAATTGTCAAGCGTTGCCTTAACCGATAGTTTTGTGTCACTTTTATCATATGTTTAAGGAGTCACTCTATACTTGTGGTTCTAGCACAGTCTAATATATACAGTCACGAAGCTTGAATTGTGAGGGTGCTAGGAACAATAGACTGTGCTGGTACTATTTCGCATTGTCTGTAATGAGGCGATATTAGCGATCCTAATGGTTAGAAACTATCTATGGATGCATATTTATTACATATTGAGCTTCGTGACTGTATATACTAGACTGTGGTACTAGTATTGAGTCAAAAATCCGACGGAATGGGAGAAAGAGCTCAATCCTTAAAGGCAAATGACGAAGGAGTAGCAGAGCTCCTTATTATCTCAGGAATCTGACAGCAAAGCGGCATGAAACGACTGCGTGACAGGCGGGCAGAGGTGATGGAGTGGCGGAAAGCGAGAGCTGATGTACGGACCGGCTACGGAATGAACAACAATTAGATGTGGCTGGGACAGGTTGATAACTCATAGAATCAACGTCCGTAGCGCTGCTATTTTCCGCTTACGCACCATTCAGAGGGCAATGACAAACCCGTTCCCGGTTTCCGACTTGTACATTGAGCAAAATTAAGGAAAACAGCCCACAAAGCTTCGGCGGACGACATGGGAATGACAGTTTAATAAGTTTCCTGAAGCAGTTATACTGCTTTCGGATTATCAGGAAATTTCCTGTCTTTTTTATATAAATATTCGATTGTATGTTTTGCTTCTATCATCACTTTTAGACCATATTTCTGTTGAATATCCACACTACATGAATCTGAGAATTAGCCATGAGATTAGGGGAGGCTAGGGCAAAGTGGAATGAATTTTGATATCATCTAATCCTGTCTTTGTGTTTAGTTGTATCACAAAGTTTTCATACACAAACTAAACGTTAGACATCTGTCAACATTTAAACACAAAAATAATCTTATAATGAATGAAGACAACAAAGCAATTAGAAAAATAAGAGGACCCTTTAATTTTCCACTTTACCCTCACCAAGAGGGCATAGTGGAAACTCGGAGAGGGCAAAGTGGAAATTATATAACACACTATATAAATGAAAATATTGTTTAAGATAAGTAAAACATAAAATAATTGTCCATATTTAAAACATTTTCAAGCACTGCAGTTGTCACATAGGCTAGCCTACATAGTCTGGAGATTAATATCAGCACAAAGTTAATGAGTCCAGTCTTTGCATTTACAACACATGATCTAGTCTTCCGATGGTGGGTCAGAATATTGCTCTCCACAGCCCAAACAGAAAACATCTTGCTACCTAGGCGCGTGGTTTAGTGTACTGGCGGCATCGTCTTACCGGCCTTCGTTTTCACTCCTTTGCCGCCAGGTTTCCCACCTGCTTCTCGCGGACTGACTTCTTAAATGGAAATGTCAGTATTTCAGTTTTCTGACAATGTGTTTTCGGTTTGTTTCACAAGTCTGAAGCAGTACGCCTAGGCTAACTTTGGGGAGTGGAGCAATATCTTCTGGTGTCACACGAAGCTGCACATTCGATGTTCCACACTTTACTGGGCTGAAAGGCATCTATCTGTGTATTCTCCTGCTTCATTGGGAGACCTATCTTCGCAAAGAATAGCTTATCAATGGAACTACTAGGCTGTACTGGCAATAATGGACAGAAGATGGAGCAAAATCATCTTCTGTGAATATGTTGCGTCCAAATGGAAAAATTTCAGTCCTTGAGAATCCGCTAGTGATATTCGGAACCACGAACGATTTCTCAAAGTTTTCACTGATCAGACCTGCCACATCATATTCACCGGTGTGTCTTCCTGAATAATTCTTCTGGAATTTGTGTACTGCAACTTCAAAATGCGTCTTGAATGGCTTGTGAACTGCAACATCGAAAGGCTGCAGCTTGTGTGTGAAGGAACCGACAAGATTATGATCCCAATTTCTGAAGCGAATTCAAGAGCTTACACTGACTGGTGAGAAGTATGATCGTCAAGAACCAACAACATTGGCTTTTCTTTGTTAGGTCTGACAATTTCTGCAAAAGTTTCAACCAGTGCAAAAAATTATCTGCATTGATCCAGCCAGATTCGGAGCACCAATTGAAGCAGGATTGCTGGGTAACTTTCGGCGTTGGACCTCAGACTCATTTCGCCATCATTAATTCACATATCAATGATATCATCATTATTGATACCATATCCCGGGTTCAGTTAATGGTGCAGCGTGCTGTACTTGTACAATACGGCCGTTCGGCTACCCAATCATTCACAGAATAGGATTGGTAAGCACAATAAGCCTCAGGCAGCAGTGTAAGCCTTCGGGTCCCTGCTCCGTAGAACAGGAAAAAAACGTAAACTATAAGCCAAATGCATTAACTATCTTGCAATTGCATATTAGGAGGAAATCCAGACTCTATGAGTGAATTCCAAACTACATGGGCAAAGTGGAAAGTTCACTCTTTCAGTTTCCACTTTGCCCTCCACGTGAGTTGCAGGTTAGATGTGGTTGTATCTTGCCAAATAAATTTTTAGAAAAAAATTAGCTATCACAACTTCTTCCCAACACTTGTAACTGTGCTTTAAACATTAATAAAAAAATCAGATATTATATATATATATATATATATATATATATGGCGATTCCTACAGATTACTTACTATGAACAAATAATTTCTTGCAGCTCGTTTCATTGTAATCACAATTCCACCATGTACAGCGATACTAGCGCTGTGCGGCTATGTAGAAACATACATACTTACTACCATAAGCTTTGAATATTATACTGAATAGTGCTGCTCTCTGTTGTTGTAAAAGCATAACAACGATTTTCCACTTTGCCCTCCCCTTCCACTTTGCCCTCCCCTTCCACTTTGCCCCTACCTTATATACACCTTAAAATTGAGAAAAAAAAATCTCGGGAAAATGTCTGAAAAGTTATAATTTATACAAAGTGTTCGAAAAGTGTTGAATATTAATGATAACTTCTTAAATATTAGTTTTATAATAAAAAGTTTTATACAAAAGCTTTTGGAGATAAACCACACAATATTATATCAGTGTTTGAAAAAAGTTAGTTATTGAGGCATATTAGGATGTGACAAAAAACTTAATTTTTTTAAACGCCACTTTGTATTTAAAAATTTACATATTCCGAATCTCCATTAAATTTTGTAAGTGTGTAAGTGCTGTCTCAAGGGAACTACAGTACTTTGAAGGTGATCACATTGCAGTTAATTATGTAAGTAAAAGTGTTTTTTTAAACAAGTCTCATTACTATGGCTCGGAAGTTGATGACCTGAAAATCACAGAAAAATTACCTATAAAATGACCTTAAATTTCTGAAAATATGACATTAAAATTAAGAAAGAATGACCATGTTTTAATAATAAATTCCAACAAAATAATAGTATAATTTCAACTGTGGAAAAACCATTCTCACGAAACTCAGTCGCTAACTGTCGCAAAAAAACTTTCTCTGCTTTGATTTTCTTTCGGCATTTTTACGTCTTCACTTGTGTGATATAATATGCTGACTGCGGCTGCAGTATGTGTTCTGTTGCATTGAATGGGAGGAAGCACATAATACACGTGATCAGGCAAATGAAAATTTTTGTAAGACGAAATCAAATTGCGTAAGCAGTCTGCAGTAGGTTCTCAAATATAGACTACGGGTATACTGCAAAAAATGTTCGTTCATAAGCAGAAAAGGGCAAAAATGCAACGAAAAGTACAACATTTCCTAAGAAATGACCAATAGACAATAAAACACCGAAAAATGCAAAATAAAACTAGGTTATATTAGTTCATGTTGAAGTGAATAGAGTTTGTATTGCACCCTGCATTGTCTGTGAGTCTCAGAAAAAAAGGATGGTACTTCATCAACTTCCGAGCCCTACTCATTACTTTATTGTACACTACCTTGTATTTCATTTGAATTGGTTTGTTGAGGAGCCGTTAGTATGATCTATGATAAGAGAAATAAGAAATATATTATCTATTTATTTATTTATTTATTTATTTATTTATTTATTTATTTATTCTGGTGTAGTTAAGGCCATCAGGCCTTCTCTTCCACACCACCAGAAATACAAACACAATAACAGAAATAAAAAGGAAAAAAACACTATAAACAAAGTAAAGTCACACAAAAATATACACAGGTTGCAGTCACAGAGACTTTAAATGAGTGATTAAGTATAATTAATTGTATCCTAATTAACTAACATAAACAAGAGACTTGCGATTTTAATCTAGAGTAAAAAACACAAATCAACACTTCTAGCAATACCTAAAAAGCATTAAACAAGACGAAATCAAGCAAGAAAGTACGATAATTACATCCCTCTAGCAAACACTATATCAATGTAAGAGTCTGATCCGTTGCTAATCAAAGTAGCCTACGTGAGAATAGTATGACGTAGTAACTCATTGCCGTTGCTAAGGAAGTGGATCAGAAGTTGATATTTTCGTAACATTTTATTTATTTGGCTCTCATCCACAACATTTCCATATTAAAAAGAAAACAAAGAAAGATCTATAAAACGAATTCCATGTGTGAATAAAGGTAATGAAGATTGGCTTCTGATCTAATGTTTCACATTACATGGACGTAGTTCTCTTAAGGAGTAGGCAGAAACATATAAATTTAATGGCGTCAAAATATGAATCGTTTGAAATAAGTCAGCCTTTTCATTGGCTGAATTTGACTTGGGATGTGAACATCTCTCCGGCCTTCGTGTTGTGAATGGCTTGGGCACTGGGGAGCAAAGTTCAAACCGTCTGTACGTGCTGCAGATCACAGCACCGCGAAGTGTTTGCACAATGCGGTTCAACGCGTGCCATCGTCAAGCACGTCACATACATACGTAACAAATCCAAAACTGAATAATAGCAACCCATTGCGATTTCTAAAGCAAATATTTCCTTACTTCATATAATTATTTATTTTAGAAACGATATTGACATAATTCTTACAGGTTGTTATTTCAGTGTTTCTTCAGCTATATTTCAGCCTTGCTAAGGATATAAAGAAATACACTTAGCCTACATGCGTTCTCGACTATTACAACAGATGGCACGAGTATGAGTGTTTTTTCCAGCGTGTTTCCGAGTAGTGTAACAGATGGCAGGCGTGTACGCCGTATTTATTGATATTTTGCAGGACTTGGTTTGGAGATTTTAACTTCAAAATAACACATATTAAAACACAGGAAATGAACTTAATTTATTAGAATATCAAACTAACATGAAGAGAATTTATTTTATTTTAAATACATATTGTTGATTGTGCATTTTGTGAAATTTATCTGTGGAATGGCTCCCAGTGGAATGTTTGAAGTTGAATTAATGTTTATTTTAGTCATTTGATCAATGTCACTTTAAAAACTCACTCCTGCTATTTTGGATTGGTGCCTTCAAATCTTGCTGGATGTTGCGCGTACGATATTAATCAATATCGCATAAGTTATGCTTAGTTGGAAATCGATAGTTGGAATGACATAGCGACTAGCAGTACTTTAATGTACGTGTCAAATACTTTAAGTTTTAATTAGTATCGTAACAAATGCAAGAAAATAAATGTAGCATTTGCTGCTCGAGTCACTAATAATACCTTATATGTATTAAGTTCTTAGATGACGTTCAAACTTCTTTAATTGTTTTTCCAAGAATTGAATCGGTTATTGTTGAAAGGAATCAAGTCCATTTTTTAAAGTTTTGAGATAATCGAAAAAAACTGTTTTGTGAATAATCTATCGAAAATTAAACCAAAATATATTGTACACATAAAATATATATTTACAATATATTGTGGTTTAATCTTCGATAGATTATTCACAAAACAGTTTTTTTTTTCGATTATCTCACAACTTTAAAAAGTGGACTTAGTTCCTTTCAACAATAACCGATTCAATATATGTTGCGGGTTGCATATGGCCACTGCCGTTAAGGAGCAATGATATGTTGCAGCTTGCATCGTAATTATAGAGATTTTACGAATATCCTTCCATTACTTTTTATATTATTATTATATCACATAATTGTCCATTATGCAATATCACTTACTATACAGAATTTAATACAAAATAAAAGAATATTAGGCTACGTAATAAAATTAATAATAATTTCCTGCAAGTACTACAATCAATAATGCCGTCACTTCCGACACACTCTATTTTCCAATACCCGTCACAATTCTTTAACGTTGCTGAATCGTAAAATTAATGTTCGTTTCACGAATTCCTTTAATTGGGGTTAAATGTAAGAGGATTTTTATTGAATCGTTGGTCATTAGAGCAGAGGGGATTACACAGCACTCAATACTGCCTGCGTTAGGCAATTTTTCAAAACTGTGAGCATTGGCTTGTCGAATTTTCGCAGCAGGCCCATCCAGAACTGGTATTAACTCTGCGAATTAGGAGCGAATTAATGCGGAAGATTTATAACCTATCAGATATGGATACACAACGAATAATAGCAATCGATGATAAATATGCAGGGTGTGTCCCGAACACACTATCTGCTACGCAAAGTAATTTATCTACGGCAAAGATTAGAAATTCTGTTCGGCAGACCGTTCATAACAAAACAAAGGAATAATGCGAAACACTTCATTAATTTTCCTTGTTATCTTTTCTATAAACTCTTGCGAGGTTTCGAAGATTAGAAAGTCAGCCTACTGAACTTTTATATGAGCTTGGTTGATCAATAAATAAGCTGCAACGACTCGGTAAATCATTAGGCCAGTATACAAGAGTATGAGCACTCCGTGCCTGAAATGTGTATGGCAATCAGTTTTACATTATTTAAACTTTGGCTCATATAGTAAGATCGCTCAGAAAGTAAGTCTCTATGATATGATAAATCAATAGAAATTTATTTATACACGACTATTTCGTTTATATGGCGTCATCCCATTTTCGGTCAATGAAGCGCAATCACAGTCATACATCGCGATAATTTCTGCAGCTCAATTTATCACTATCAATTTATCGCACGGTCGTTCTTTTGTTTAATCAGTGTCTCCAACTGTTTCAAAGTAAATCGATGAGCATGAATTCATTGTACTAAATAAAGTGCGAAATCCTACTTCCACATCTACATCTTCATCTTCTAATTCCATGTCCATTGTATCTATAAAAAAATGACACTTCATAACAATTCTTCATTTAATTAATGTATTAATCAGGTTATTTGTAATGTTTAAATTAAATTATGATTTCAGCAGATAATGAAAACGTATTTCTGTTATAATAACAGGAGAAAATCGTAGTACATGTAATTAAGATTTTTAAACCTGTATTTCGCTTTTCTCAATTAGCATTACTAAATAACATTCAATTTCTTTGTTGCAGTAATCGTTATTCATTTATTTCGACTTCACAATGTCTGAATTGGTTAAGTATTCATAAATATAGTTATAAACATTTTGTGAGCGAATTTAAGGGATATATTATTTACATTTTTATTTTATTCAAGAAATAGTCTTAATAAATGTCACTCGAGGTCTGAGATTTCCCAAATAAATCCACTCGCTTCCCTCGTGGATTTATCGGCAAATCTCAGAGTTCTTGTGACATTAGTATGAATAATTCCAGAGTGAAATTTAACCGTGCCTTTATCTACTTCTCTATATATTCAACCTTTAATGGATCGGCAATTTCTTTCACCTTCACACCAATATTCCGAAGTCTGCTTGAAAAACCGAAACTTCACAGTTAGAATGAAACATGTCAAAAAACCTTAATAGTACTACAAAATCTTACTTATACTCACAGTCTAGTTGAAATATACAGAGTGGGTGGTAACCTCTACACCAATGAAACTGGTAATAAATTATGGGGTCGGTTGCCAGTTCTTTTCCACCTCTATTACATACATCGTTGACTAGTTACATATTACACTAATTAGACTTCAGATGTATACAATCATTTCTTATTCATATTTTCGCTTAATTGCCTCATGAGTGATGCCTTATTGGTGTTACTTATGAGGTAGAAACCTGTCTTCGGACAGTTGGCTAAGCAACAACAAGCCATATGATTTTTATCGACAGTAATCTCACTAGACGTTTTGATTTATCTAGAGAAAATCAAAACTCGAGTGGGATTTAATTGACTATTACACGATTAGAAGAAAGTATATAAAGATTAGAAGTAACGAAGTACTCCAATACAATAAAATATTAATTGACTTACGAAAATACAACTGTCTTCAATTGTATTATTGTACCATCTCAACATTACAAATATTACGCTAGATGCATGCTAGATGGCAGTAGTGAGCAATCCCTTTTCGTCGAGAAGTTCTCGATCTATTATACACGATGGCAATGTTACTAGTCAAGAAGGCTTTGTTGATTCAGTTTCATTTTTATTAAAATGCAACATTCCACTTCAATTATCCGAATCCCAGTAATCAACGTCACTTGACAGATGATTTTCAATAAATCTTAATATTAAACAATCTCTGATACGTGACTATCCATAATATCATATAGCAGAAGCTATAACATAACCTAACTAATATACACAAGTGTTAGAAAAGTTTTAATTAACGACGATGACATAAAAAATAACATGAATAATTTTAAAAGGAATAATTATTGAATGTACAATTTTCAAATTTGAATGTGGTTGGTGGTTCAATTGATGTTATATTGGACTTGTGCGTAATAGAAGTGGAACTCGTTGATTTAGGCCTACATGGTGTATTCAACTTATTCAGGATTTCCGAATGGTGCTCTTCATTTATTTGTAAATCGGATTTCAGAAGATGCATAGGTATGATCAGTGATTGTTATTAATTCTTGTTCTTGAATGCCAATGCGAGTCATATTTGAAACTGCTGTGCATCGACTGGAGTGGTTTGTAATTATATATATATATATATATATATATATATATATTTTTTTTTTTTTTTTTTTTTTTTTTTGACGTCCAGACCAGCGCAGTTTCAAATGTTGGCAAACAAAGAAACAAATGCTAGACCGCGATAAAATTAAACAAATGCTAGGGACGCGATTAAATTAAACAAATGCTAGGGACGCGATAAAATTGTGCGATAAACAGCCATGATTGGTTGAAATACGTTCTTTCGTACCGTTTTATTGGTCAAAAGTAGTATGACGTAGTAAGAGTGTAATAGTCATAGTAATTTTACCTCTTAAACATATCGTCAGAACTAGACACTAGTCTTCCAAGAATCATGAGAAATGGTGCTTCCCTTTTCTTTCCGATTAGGGGAGAGATGGGTAGTATCGGACATCGGGTAATATCGGACAGTGCGTTTCTTTCATCTGCCACCAGATACTAGTACCTGTATAACATGGTTACGTTTCTGTATGCGACATCACAGAAATGTAACCATGTCATTCAGGTACTATCATCTGGTGGTAGGTGAAAGAAACGCACTGTCCGATATTACCCGATGTCCGATACTACCCAACTCTCCCCTATATGTAGCGGTTGTGAATACTGATGTGAGAAGTAACCCGTATATATCTCCCTGAGCCTTCTCATTCATAAGTGGGGTTCTTTACATACTGTAAATCCACGAAACGGGACTCCAGCTTCACCTCTTTCAAGAATGATGTTGCGAAATCGATTTTTATCGCTCTTGGTCGAGTTTAAACATGCACACCTCGGATACAACATAAAATACATAAGTTACTTGAAAGACTGCGATAATGCTACAACTGAAGCTGCTAAAATAGCAGTACCCAGAGCAGATCTCAAGCATCGTATTTGTACAAACAGGAAACATACATCAACATCTAAATAAAATGCATCCCAAATTAATGTACACAATAGAAATAGAACATAATTAATCCATAATTTTTTTAGATATCAGAATAACAAAAACAAACAACAAATAACAAGCACGAAATTAAGATATTCATGAAACCAACTGTAACTCCAACACACACACGCAACTTTTCAAGCCATCCCATACAACATAAACATGCAGCCTTGTGTGCAATGATACACAGATTAATTAACATACCAATGAACGACGACAATTACATTGACCAACTGAATATAATAAAATATATAATATAATAGACACGTCATTAAAAAAGACAGAACATAAACATAACAAATCAACACAGACAATACACAAGAATAAATACGTAACATTAACATAACATAGTACCAACACACGCTTCTTGTGGCATCCCGTCTCTTTTGGAACCACCAGGTACTAATAGCTCGGATGGTAAACGACCCGATGGTCTCACCTTAATTCCATGGTCTAAAGGAAAATCTTTAATTTGGGACTCCACTTGCGTTGACACTCTAGCTCCATCTCAATTGTAGAATACCTCCAGACGCGCAACATCTACTGCTACATTAGCCGTGAAGGAAAAAAGTCAATAAATATGCTCATCTTTTAGACAATTATATCTTTGTCCCCTTTGCTGTGGAGACCTTCGGTCCTTGGAGTCATGACGCTGAAGTTTTGGTATCTCAAATTGGCCAAATTTTGATCTCCATTACTGGTGATCGTCGTTGAACTACTTATTTGCGTCAACGCTTAAGTATTGCTATTCAACGTGGAAATGCAATGAGCGTTTTAGCTACTCTTCCCGAGTCCAGCCCTTTGGACGAACTCTTTCTCCTGTAAAATTTATTAATTATTCCGTATGAAAAAAATATATGTACGAGTATTTAGTGTTATATATCATATGTGTAATACAATGCATATTAGTTTATATAACTCCAGATAGCATAGAAAAAATAACACAATACACAAACATCTAAACAATCACACCAAATAAACAATTAAGACGTATAGTTCAATTGGCGTTTACAAAATTGAAATGCAAAAGTTGCTCAGATTTCTATACAGGGTGTTTAAAAAATTCGGGGCATAATTTCAGGTATGTATTTCCCACATGTAGACAATCAAAATAGTTCATTACAACATGTGTCCGGAAATGCTTCATTTCCGAGTTATGGCCTTCACAACATTGAAATTCACCGGAACGTTTTTCTTTCCGCAGGTCGTTGTCATTACAGAAGATGTTCAAAATGTCCACCTCCTGCTTGAATACAGACCTCACATCGATGTCTCATTGACCTGCGAACACGATCCCAAACTCCACGAGTATTGCGTATGTCCTCAGAACATGCCACAATTCGATTCCGAAGGGATTCCAGATCAGGCACCGGAGATGAATAAACCAATGATTTTAAATGGCCCCACAAGTAGAAATCGAGAGGGTTCAGATCAGGTGAGCGTAGAGGCCAAGCAATTGGGCCTTCTCTACCTATCCATCGATCAGGAAACCTTCGATCCAAGTACCGGCGAGCCGTACGACTGAAGTGTGCAGGAGCGCCATCATGCAAGAAGTGAATGTGTTCACGATTGATCAGTGGAGTGTCTTCTAAAACATGAGGTATGGTGTTTTCCAGGAAGTTTATGTACGCCTGTTTACAAGTACATGGGGTCCAACTAATCGATCACCAATGATACCGGCCCAAATGTTGAGGGAGAACCGCACCTGGTGATGAGATGGAACAGTTGCACGTGGGCTTTCATACGCCCATACATGCTGATTGTGGAAATTTGTTATGCCATCTCGTGTGAACTGTGCTTCATCTGTAAATAATACTAAGGCAGGAAAGTTCGGATTTACACCACACTGCTGCAAGAACCACTGACAGAACCTAACTCGTGCAGGGTAATCTGCTGGTGACAGGGCCTGTACACGTTGCAAATGATAAGGATACAATTGACACTCTTTCAACAGTCTCCAGACAGTCGTATGAGGAACATTGACTTGCAACGCTACCCTTCGTGTGCTGATAGGAGTCATGTTCACAGCCTCCAGAATCTCCTCCTGTACTTCTGGAGTTGTAGATCTTGGTCGTCCCCTTCCCAAACCAGGAGAGTTAAATTTTCCATACTCGCACAGACGGTAATGGAGACGTACAAATGTCTTCCGATCTGGACATTGTCGCTGTGGGTAGGCTACCTCTCCTGGTACAAACGACGAGCCAGCGCAGCATTGCCGTCCGCCTTACCGTACATGAAGTGTATCTCTGCCAGCTCTTGATTTGAATACATGCCGCACAGCCTAACGCCTACACAACACTGAATGTAACCTTCGCCTCGGAATGAACTGTCAGAGTGCCCTCTTAATGTCTCCTTTGACGGCAACGACCTGCGGAAAGAAAAACGTTCCGGTGAATTTCAATGTTGTGAAGGCCATAACTCGGAAATAAAGCATTTCCGGACACATGTTGTAATGAACTATTTTGATTGTCTACATGTGGGAAATACATACCTGAAATTATGCCCCGTATTTTTTAAACACCCTGTATAGGACAAACTAGAAGATCATTCCAAATGGAGTACATTAAGCACTTTAACGCAATAACTAGATAACAGAATAAATAATATTACAGAGGAAACAGAACCATAATTGTAGTAACTTAGAATCAGAATCGAGATACTACACATCACACCAATAAGTCCACAATTAAAGAAAGAACAATAAAAAATCTGCAAGCACACAATAGCATATCCAAAACATATACAAGCCTAATCATCACCATATAACCACAGTCTAGTATATACAGTCACGAAGCTCAATATGTAGGAAATATGCATCCATAGACAGTTGCTAACCACTAGTATCGCTACTATCGCCTCATTACAGACAATGCGAAATAGTACCTGCACAGTCTATTGTTCCTAGTATCCTCATAAACTCAAGCTTCGTGACTGTATATACTAGACTGTGATATAACTTGGAATTTACATTTTGAAATCCATATATTCAGCATTTAGTATTTAATTACTTAACCTCCGGAGACTAAGAAAAAGGCTGAAAATAGGAAAGACTGGAGAATGCTGGGTTTGCAGTGAAAGACAAAAACTATCAATGAATGAATGAATGAATAGCTTTATTCCTCACAGTTTATTATCCATTCTCATAGAATTGTAGAATTAGGCCACGTATCCTTACATTGTAATAAAATTGTTCGAACATATTTCTTGATGGAGTTTTAAATTTACATCACGATTATTAGAGCGTGAAATCGAAGACAATATTGTCCAATGGCTTGATGTAACTATTGTATAGAGATTATGCTGTTAGAGAATATAATAGTAGATTGCGATACAACTTTGCTTTATAATGGAGTGACTTCTGTGAATTACTATAAAGTGGAGTTACAATTGCTCCAGTTACTTTCATAATTCATGTAGCGATTCAGGTGACACGTTGGAAATACAGTAAGGCATGGAAATACAAAATGGCATCCAATACAATATGATAAGATTTTAGTATTATTTTCCGTTAGGAACGAATACACGCAAAAGAAACATTATGGCATCAATCATAATTGAATATGTCAGCGAAAAGGAATCCAAAGGCACAGTCTGATGCGAAACAGAAGACGACAGTCTAGTGTATCGTCACTCAAGTGTATTAGGTGCTGATACAGTCCGAAATGCATCAATCTTCTGCATTAGCATAGTTCACGATAGTAAACTGTTGTCTTAATTACTGTAATTACTGAAGTCCGAGTAATAAATCAAAATCGGTAACGTACAATTCAGTCGTTAATTTTAAGGTTATTTATAAAGTATATAGCTGATATCCAGTGGAAGATTTCAATCAATAACATTTTTACTCAGCAAGTTTAGAAGTTTATTCATATGTTGTATACGGTAATTTCGGGAGATTTCGACACTTTTAACAAAAGTAGCCATTACGAGCACGCTCCTAGTTTAAAAAATTAGAACTACAAGAGATCAGTGTTGATTGTGTTTGTAACCTCTGTGTAAATGAATCTCGTTGCTTCAATAAATACAATAAATGTGAGTTTCACTTTCCTTTTCGGTTAAGAAATATAATATTCCATCTTTAGTTTATTGTACTTTGACTGGATGTGCTTGATATTAGTAAATGCAAAAATTATTATATATTATACAGGGTGTTAAAAAGTATCCAACATTTTGGAAGGTGCTAGTATGCATCAAAACAAGAAAGAAATGTCTAATAAACGTGGGTCCCACAACACATACTTTCTGATATCTATACACTTGTTCATAGGAGGTGCTCAATGTGACGTCCATTCATGGCAGTGCATTCTTCTGCCCTTTGGCGTAAGGAATCACGCGCTCTTTGAAATTGACCTGGTTGTTCTTGATAACCAAAAGTCTAGGGGATTTAGGTTTGGGGAACGAGCAGGCCAAGGTGTGGGGCCTCCCCAATCAATCCAGCGGTCCTGAAATGTCAGCGTCAGGTGTTCACGCTCATTGCGTAAAAAATGTGCTAGTGTGCCATCATGCATGAACCACATCTGTAGTCTTTGCTGATATGGTACATAGTCAAACAAGGTAGGGAATACGTTAATAAGAAAGTCCTGACAACGAGCCCTAGTTAATCTCTGTGGTAGCACGTATGGCCCTTAATCTATTGCCAAGAACGTCTGCCCATAAGTTGATTGATAATCGGTGCTGATGTCTTATTTCTTCAACTGCATGGGAATTTTCATCAGCCTACACATACTGATTACGAAAATTGACAACACCATCTCTGCTGAACTCCGCTCATATCAGCAACCAAACTTTTCTTTTCAGTATTCCTTGCGACGTATCAGTATTCCATGCCAGGGGTGTCAACTATGGTATGATTATCTGGTATCCTGCTGTATTGTAGGGTAGATAAATGCATTGCCATAAATGGACGTCCCATTGAGCACCTCTTATGAACAAGTGTTCAGATTTCAGAAAGTATATGTGTTGTAGAACCCATGTCTATTAGACGTTTTTCTTGTTTTGATGCATACTATCACCTCCTAAAATATTGGATACTTTTTTTAACACTCTGTATACATTTTACAGGTTAGTAAAGGCGCCAAAATGATTAACCTCAAACAATTATCTTTGTTTCGGGTGTGCTGTGATCTTTATAATGAAGGTGTATCTCGGGAATATTTCGACACTCTGTTTTGGGGAGATCTCTACATGTGTCGATTTCGCTTCTGGTCCTTCCTGGATGACCTGGGGAACTGTTTCTATCAACATTTTTGTGTTTGGTCTTAGGAGAGTTCGCAATCCTTTGCAGAGCTTTTTAGTGCCTTTTGTCTACCTGTTCTTCTCTCTGTTTGTCTGTCTGCATATATGAAACTATTCACATTTCAATGAACCAATCTTAACTGAACTTTATATTTAATTTTTATTGATGTCGAACAAATAGTAAAAGTCACAACTGTCTCTTCAAACATGGAAGATCAATTAGTTCGGTATATCCTTCGCCCTGAGTCTAAAGGCTATGTGGATTAACAATTTAATGACTTAAGAGAATTGACATCCGAAGTACTGTAGGGTAACAATTAACAATAAAATTGATATCCTTAAATCACTGATCTGCTGTACTTCTCAGTCCTTTCATTCAAGCAATGATCACTGTTGAATCACTATAAAAACAAGCATTTTTAACAATATTTTTCAGCGAAACCATACACGTTTCTCGAAAATAAAAAAAAAAACGAAAATACCGGTACTCGTAAATTAAGTTCTTAACCCTTATAAAGTAGCGCATAGCTTTAAAGACACTTTAATTTCGCCAAAAAGATCGGTCTACAACTTTGTGTCGTTCACCAAGGGATATGTTTCGATTCTGGCGAGGTTCTGGAAAAAATCTTTTCTTTCAGCTGAGACTAATTTGTTCTTCGACATTCAATAACAAACATCTAATAAGAAATTGTATACGAATGCATTTTGTTTTTGCGAATGGGACGTGTTTTATAGAAATTTCGATTCATATATTTTTCTGTTTTAATTTTCAGTAAGTAGGCTAGTTGTAAATTAATAAGGAAATGTACCACCCTTTATACTTAATAAATAAATAAATTTCATTAAACTTTTAGTCCACGTTTATTTGGACTACTTTAATTGAATAATGTTGAGTATCTTCAATATTCACTGTAGGAATTTTCCAGTGTCTCTAACTTACTGCCACTCTAGCATTCCTCCTTGGGTTTTAGAGCCGGAATACAAACAGTACATTCCTAGATGGACTGAAAATCAGAGCGGAAAAGCAAGTATCCCCAGATAATGTTGTACAGGGACATCATTTTCTTTTTACTAACATTTTTAATATTAACCTGGCTATACCTTTAGAGAACCGGAAACACAGTTTGCTACCCCCTTCTACGACTGTAGTTCGATGATACTGGCGTAAAACACAAACAAATCATTCTACTAGGCATAGGAGGAAAGAAAAGTAGTTCATCCATTTACATAAACTAGGAAATATCGCGATTTTGAGTTCGATAATTTTCATTAGGTTTTTGTTTAATCAAAATACAGTACTGTATTAAGAATAAGTGTTTTTACTCACGAACTGAGTTATCCATGCGAATGTATTCATTATGCAGTGTATATTATACAGTCTAAAGCAAATTAGCGTACAATATAGGGAAAGAAGTTAAATTGAAAAATAATCATAATATGAATATTTAAACACATTTTTGAAAATGGTGGCCGTTAATTTGGATACAGGCTTCAGTTCTTTTGTGCATATTATCGCACTATAGACTATTTCATCTAATTCCAATTGCCAGTTTCGTCCTTCGTACTAGTAACTTATGTTGAAATAATTCTGTACCTACTCTATACGTACTGTAAATTCAATCTTCACTTCTGCCCGACCCGAAAATATAAAATTACTCAGACATGCTATCTACTGTCCGTCTAAGTGGTTATGCCGCAGGATCGTAGAAAGGGGGGAAATCACGTGACAGTTAATTACTTAACGAGGCCCTTTTATTTAAGTTATTTTAAACAGTTGTATAATATTACGTAAACGTCCAATTCCTAACATAAATTAATGTTTTCAGAAAAGAGCTAAGACAGCCCAGCTTTTACAGAGGGGCGAAAAGAAGCAGTAGGGGAAATCGGGATGCGGCGTAGACAAACGGACGACAGTACCTGTGCGAAAATATGATTCAATATTGAAAGCTCTTTCGTCACTGGAAAACGCGAACATATTTCTGGAACGTACTATACTCACTAGTGCTGTTTACTATATGCGGCCTTGATTCTGTGTGGAGGACAGTTGGAACTTCATTAGTTGAAGGGGTGGGAGTGAAGTACATTAAAAAACTCAGGTACAATAAAAATTGAATTAAAAATAAAATGATGTCCCTGTATATCCTATCGTCCATTAGAAATATCTCAGAATTTGCTGTATAACTATGAGAAGTCGTCTGATATTTAATTATTGTGCAAGATCCATAAATAATGTTTTATTTCGAAATGCAAAATTCATTTGAAGCAAAGCGCAAGGCTTAAAATCTTTTTATCCCCAAAATAACAGTGTCTTCACGGACGATATATCACAAATAAGATACCGTATTTTAATCAGGGCAGCGACTGCATTAAAAGCAAATCATCTAGTGGCGCCGGGAAGTTCACTGCAGACTTTATATTGCCCACCTTCAGACTGCGTTCAGAGTAAAATCGATCACGGGTTGACACCCCTTCCCTCTCAGAGCCAGATTTATATTGTTCCCCCATTTGCATCTCGGCATCAGAAATGATCCCGCTTGGGATTTTCCAATCAAATCTGAATACGGTATTTCCAGTACTTTCCATACGTGGTCGTGAAATTAATTTTTAAAACTTACTGTTAGCAGTTCGTATGGGAAATTTCTACGAAGAACAAAGTCATCAGTTCTATAAATTAACACAGTAAAATGACTTGTGTCTCCTTCGTGGTCTACTGGATACGTGTTTACATTGGCCCCAAAGTCGGAGAGTTCATAGACAACCGACAACGATGAAATATTAAGTGTAATAAAATTTCTTTCCACTTTACTACTTGTAATAGAACTCTACCCGTGACAGATAGAGTTCCTAGATAATACTGTTACTCCGCAACGGAACTGTAATTAATTAATTGAGCACATGGACATCTGATTTAAAAATGGACAGGAAGCATTAGGGGATCACTGGAGAACTTCACTTCTCTTTACTAAAATTAAATTTCCGAACTTCAGACGAATCTAATTAGTTGAACATTTTCTCTTCACTGAAATTTATTTATCAAAGATCTTTCTTTCTTTCTTTCTTTCTTTCTTTCTTTCTTTCTTTCTTTCTTTCTTTCTTTCTTTCTTTCTTTCTTTCTTCCTTCCTTTCTTTCTTTCATAGTCGGTTTAAGAGGAAAGGATAGTATTTTTTGGTGAAAAATGAGTAAATTTTCAAAAAAGAAATCTTTAAAATACCCTGTGATATGTGTGGAATGCATAGCATAACATTTTGTGGGTATTTGTGCCCTTATCGGATGTTGAGACGTCATTTTTGAACTTCGCGCTATGGATTTTTAAATCACACTCCCGCTTTTATCGTTTTTCAATAACTTCATTTTTTTGCTACATTGCCAGACAAAAATGGATGTAATTTCTGAATTATTAAAGATGCATGCATGAAATTTAGAACACACATTCTTTAGACTATTAGGAAACTTTTTCGCTGTAACAGAATTTTGTTAATTGATTTCATTTAAAAAATACGTCCATTTGTTTGCAAGAAAGGAAATCAGAAAATTGTTATTAAATTGTAATTGTTTATTTTACAAACATAGGGACTAATATCACAATTCTGTTACATACAGTTTATAGAACATGCTTTTGCAAATACTTTGCAAAAAACTGTTTGAATCTATCTTTAAAAATGGTTTAGATATATCGTCTTTAGCACAATCCTGCATTGGGTTTATTTTTTTTTACTTCTTTTTTTTTCAAATTTTGACCCCCAAATAATTTTTTTTAAATATTTTCATTTGGTTGAGTTGCCACAGCTATGAGCTCTCTACATACAAAAAATTAATATTTTACACCAAATAGGAAAAAAGTTTTAAAAAGTACCATCCTCTCTCCTTAACCCATTACTGCATAAAGTTATTAATGACTTGAAAAATGCGTTTCTGAGTTTAATTTTGCTAGTTTGTGATTTAAGAATGCTTTGTTACCATTTTTATCTTTATTTACTTTCTGGGATAAAAATGAAGGACCGTCCCATAAATAGGACGCTATGCATAGTGGTCAGTGACACAGTAGCTGAATAGAATAACCCCTCTTTTAGTTCAAATAGTATTTATGTATTTATTATGTAGCAAATGCATATACACATATTAGAATCAGTGGTTCAACTGCCCTCCTCACACAAGCCTACGCAATGCACAACACTATTTTGTGTGGTAAGGGTAGAAACATTTAGGGTGGAGTCCAATTTGACACTTGCTGCTGATGGACTTTGCTTTCCCTGTACAATTAGCACATCTTCGCAGAGTTTCATTTTCAACTGGCCAGTGGTGTTGACCATCAAATCTTATGTCTAGTGATGGAATGGGAACAATTTTTCCTTAGTGGGAACTCACCCCATGCCTTTTCAGTACTGTAAAAGCCAGGAGACGGCAAAAGTTGAGGAGCGGTTCTGAAGAGTTTTGAGGCTTCATTTTTCTGTACAGGAACCAAGCATTTACTATGGTAACATCAAGAAAATAAGCGAAGATGGACCACCACTCTGTTGTTGCCGCTGTAGCTAACATCGGTACTGCCAACGCTGGTGCTGCTGTTTCTGTGCTAGCGCTGGTACTGCTGTTGCTGCTAGTAATGGTGCTGCTATTGCTGCTGCTAGCGCTGGTGCTGATGGTGGTGATTGTAAAAAAATTCGTAGCTCTACAGCCCATGAAGGGCCAAGCCGACTAGCCTGCTGCTGGTCTCACGTCCACATGCCGAAACAGAGATGGACCATCATCCAACCAGAATGGCGGTATCGTGTGGTTAGCACGATGATTCCCCCCAACCGTTATAGCTGGTTTCCGAAACCGGATTTTCGCTACCTATCGTAGCTCCACAAATGCATGATGATGCTGGGTGGGCACCGGTCCCATACACTGGCCGAACTTTCATGAGAAAATTTCTTCCCCCATGAGGACTCGAACCAGCGCGCATTCCGTAACGCGAGTCCGAGGCAGGATGCCTTAGACCACGATGCCACGGCGCTGTACGTTGGTGGTTATAGTAGTAATAATAGTACTTGTAGCAGTACGATGGCCTTCTACCTGGAATTACCTTCCCTGTCTTGGAAATGTTCATATATTAGCTTCCTTCTTTTCGGACGGCAATAACTTGTGCGAGAAACCTCAGCTCCATTTTTGTCTACTGTACATTCAAAATCATTTGTTGCAGCTTTTACTGTATGTTAGAAGACTCTGGCATACTTTCATCAACAATGTCATCTTCATTATCATCATTACATATTTTTTTTTTTTTTTTTTTTTGTAATTCCGCTTTACTAAGTAGCATTTTACCGCCAAGATTATTCAAATAACCCTCATGCTCGTCTTCCGATTTATCAATGTATTTATTTGTATCATTGAAATCTTCTGGAGGGGTCACATATATTAGACTCTCATTATTATTATTATTATTATTATTATTATTATTATTATTATTATTATTATTATTATTATTATTATTATTATTATTTTGATTTTCCATTAACCCCAGAATTTCACTCACGGTTAGACTGGAAATAAAACAATATAATGGAAACCATATACATATTATAGACTACTACAGGAGTGCACACTGCATGGCGTCCTATTTTTAGGACGGCACTTTATTTCACCTTGTACCTAGCAACATACAAGAAAATTTTATTGTTGTTATATACCACATGAAAACTGAAGTATTCAACTCATTATGTGAAAATAAAAATCAGATTTCTGTGTCACCATTACAGAGTAACTAAGAATGAACTTACACGCCGTGATCACAAAATACTGTTATCCTGCCATTCTGTAAAAAATTAGCTGGTATGAACAAATGTTTGCGCGGAATTCAAATACTGCAACACCTTAATACAACGTAATAATTTACCTTCTAAACAATGCCTCCAACTGTACTAAACAAGAAAAAGTTCCATAAAAATCAGTATTTTACGCACGTCCCATTTTTAGGACGCTATGCAGTAATGGGTTAACCTCTTCCTTTTTCCGTCTTACAAGCCACTGCGGGTAGGGAAGGGAAAATCATTGAATCACACACTAGACATCTCACAAGTGCGGGCCTCTTGATCATGGGATTAATATGGCCCAGGACCACCGCAGAGACGTCACAGGACAATCACAATAGAACGGACAAACACGCAGTTACGTGGAAGGAAGATATATTTCTTCCACTGCCCACGCCGAGAATCGAACCTAAAACCAGTTGGTCGGGAAGCGCAACCGCGACAGGCGATGTAAATATTACCGGCAGAGGAGGAGAGAAGTATCATGGATCATCAAGCATGAGGGATTATCAAGTTCTGAATGGAGAGAAATGCTAAAAATGACTGCGATGGTGGCACTAGTACGTTCTCTCCCTGGTCGCTCTACAGGCACAACCCACTGTAGGCACTGCAGTGAGTATGAAACTTTACCACATGTGCTTGGGAGTTGCCCACAGGGAGAAGTACTCAGAATAAAACGTCACAACACCATACGTTCAATGATCGCAGATGCACTTCGATCCAAAAATCTAGACGTTCACGAGGAAGTTCATTGTATTGCTAATGGTGAAGGCAATCGTAGGATCGATATCATAGCTATAAATAGGAATAAACAGACAGCCGAAATAATTGATCCTACCATCAGATTTGAAATCTCAGCCACTCAACCATCTGAAGTGAACGAAGAGAAAAAGAAAATCTACGAGCCCACGATTCAGTACCTATCGGCGAAATACAACATAGAAAAAATCACAGTTACCGGTATCTTCTTCGGAGCGAGAGGCACCATCCCGAAAGCCTTTGTAAAGTGGAGGGAAAAATACAAGCTGACGAGAGATCTTCAAGATGCCATCGTCACCACCATAATAAAATTTTCTGTACCGATATTTCGTCAGCATCTTTATGGTGTACATTCAATTTAAATTACACTTGGTTCTATTTTTTTCTTATGTCTTAATCACTTTTGTCTGAAACCTGTTTATATAATTTTTCATTTTAAATTTTATTGTGAGCTATTCTGTGTCGCAGGGCAAACCCAAAATATTGGGTCAGACCACTGAATTAAATAAAATAATAATAATAATAATAATAATAATAATAATAATAATAATAATAATAATAATAATGGCTTTATTTAACCTGGCAGAGTTAAGGCCGTAAGACCTTTTCTTACACTCAACCAGGATTAAAACTTGCTTACATAGTTGAACATACGACTGGATCAGAATTAAATATTTACATACTGACACGATTTAGGTACACAATGAGATCAAAAGAGGTAGTTACATAAAAATTTACCACATAAAATAAAAATAAACATAGTGGAATACATATTAATGTTCTTAGAATCAAATACGATCGCACAAAAACAGAAGCCGATAATTAAAAAAAAATGTACACAGTAAAAATAAAAATAAACACATTGGAATACACATTAGTATTAGATTACAAGTAAGTGGGATTCACATAATTAAACCAGAAACCAACAATTGAATAAAATGTACACAATAAAAAATAGACTAATAATAAAAAACAACACAGTGGGATACATATTGGTGTTAAATGATAAATTAACACGATTTACATTATTACACAATAAAAATAAGAAACAAAAAATATAAATAAGTACAGTGGAATACATTGCATTAAATATTTGCAACGCGTTAGGTCTGGCAACTCATCATAAGATATTTTATTAATTTTCATTTAAAAGAAATTAAAGTTCGGCAGCCCTTGACTTCAGGCGGCAGAGAATCCAGTGGCGAGAAGTAGCAACAGTGAAGGATGAAGAATAAAGAGATTATGTGTGGAGTGGTATTTCTATCGTGTTATCATATTGTGACCGAGTATTTAAGTTATGATAGCGAGAAAGATTGTGGAATCGGACAAATAAGTAAGAGGGAGCAGAGGTGTGCAAAATTCGGTTTAAGAGAGAAATCGAATGTAACTTTCTCCTATCATTTAACCTGAGCCACAATAATTTATCGAAAGAAGGCGAAATGTGATCGTAGTAGCGGACATTACAAATGAAGCGATTACACCCATTATGAACACGTTGCAGTTTATGGGATAAATTCACCCAGAGATCACTGAATAATTTGCCACAATAATCGAAATGTGGCATAATAAAAGTCTGTACAAGCGTCTGCTTTAATTTAGCTGGATATTGCTTTTCAACCAATGGTAGAGGTCTCATTTCATGCTAGTCTTGAAGTTGGGCGTGGGTACAGAGCTTCAGACAGCCCAACTTGAAGATAAGCGTGGAAGGATACCGGTACCTTTGCCATTGGTTCAATAGCAATTGTCCTTCTCTCTCTTTCTGCCGGCAATGTTTACTTCTTCTGTCAGACATTATGGGACGAACAATGGACATCTCACCGTCTAGCGTCGAAAGATAAAATGTATACACTATATATTGGTATGATGACTGTTTTGATAGGATATTATGTAGAAGTAAAATAATATATACATAATTGTATTTTTATTGAGAAATTTAATAGTAATAATAATAATAATAATAATAATAATAATAATAATAATAATAATAATAATAATAATAATAATAGAATTTAGCAAACGCGAAATAAATCTAGCAAAAGTTGAGACGGTGTCGGGTGGAGTTCCCGGGTAGCTCAGTTGGCAGAGCGCTGGTACGTTCAACCAGAGGTCCCGGGATCGATACCCGGCCCCGGAACAATTTTTCCCTTGAAATTATTTAAATCTAGCAAGTTCCTCCAAAGTCTAACTCATTGAACGCGTTCTAACACAGTAATTTATTAGTTTATAAAAAGGCCTACGTGTCTCTATTCAACACCCTTATTGCGTAATCCCTACATTCACTGCTATAAACGTTGTAGAGCTTCATCCCATATTCTCTAGCACAAGATTGACTTTTATTTGCCTTTAAATATTTTAAAGTGAAGAAGATGGTGATGATAGAGACAAAGCACAGGAAGAATTCCCTGCTTCATTAGCACGTAGAGCCGTTCAATAAACTTAATACAAGAGTTCAGCAACTTCTCTAAGAACAAAGCCGTCGTCATGTTAAACCAAGTGTACACTTTTCAGGAATTATTAACTTTAAAATTTTGACTGACAAGAATGCTGAGAAGTAGAAGCGTCAGAGAAAGGCAGAACTGTGCATTAAGGGAATAGAGAAGAGATTTAGTCACTGAAATAGAGATGAGACGAAGAAGAATCTCTAAAAAATTAACACCCGGTGAAGGAAAGTGAACAGATGACCTCCCGTAGTTTCATCGAGTTAACTAGTAGCAAATTTAATTTTAATACCTATATCCTATACTATTGTAATAAATTTGTCATTTTCTTCTTCTTCCCCTTCATTTTTTCGAGCTACAGTACTCTTCTCCATCTTCTTTCTTTTATTTTTCCCAAGTTTGATTCCTTTCCCTATTTCTTTATTCACTTTATAGTCTACTCTTTATATTGTCATTACTTTCCTTCTATTTTCCGTTACTTCTTCTCTTTTCCTTCATTATATTCTTTTGGTCTACTTTCCATATTCTCCTATTGTTCCTTTATCATCTATTTTCTCATTTTCTTTGCCTTCTCTTTCCATTCTTTCATTCTCTTTTATTTCTTAGTTTCTTCTCAATATTTTTCCTTTTTCTCTTACTTCCGTTATTTTGCTCTTTCTTTCCTTCTTTTATTCTATTTATTTTTCCACTCCTTTTGTGCATTGTCTTTCCTTTTTTTACTATCTCTTTTACACATTTCATTCTATTTACTTCTGTTTCACTTATTATCTTTCCTAACTCACATTCTCTTATTTTTTCGTCATTCTTTTCTTTAGTTCTTGTCTGATCTCCATGTTTTCTTTGTTTTATAATATCGTTTCTTCGTGTTTTTTGCTTTTCCTCAACTTGTTCTTCATCTCCCTCGTCTTTATCAATGTCGTCTTCTTCTTATTCCTCGTTTGTCTCTTTTCTCTCCTCTCATTTCTAGCTTCCTTTCCTCTCCTTTTATCTCTATCTCTCATTTGTCTCTTTTCATTTCCATCTTTCTTTCGTGTCTTCTTACTTCTATCTTTCTTTTGTCTTTTATTTTTACCTTTCTTTTGTCTCTTTTTATTTCTATCATTATTTCTCTCTTCTTACTTCTAATGTTCTTATTTCTCTTCTTATTTTAAGTTTATTTACTCACTTCTTGTTTCTCTCCTTCTCTCATCTCATTTTATTTCTATCTTACTTTCCTCTCTTCTCGTTTCTACGAGTAACTTTCTCTCTCTTCTAATTTCTATCTTTCCTTTTTTTCTCTTCATATTTCTTTCTTTTCACTCTTCCTATTTCTATATTTCTTTCGTCTCTTCTGGTTCGTATCTTTCATTTCTATCTTCTTATCTCTATCTTTCCTTTCTTTTTCCTTATTTCTATTTTTTTCTTTCTTCTTATTTTATGTCTTTCGTTTCTCTCTTCTTATTTCTGTCTTTACTTTCTCTATTTTTATTTCTAATTTTTTCTTCTCTTTTCATATTTTTATATCTCTTTCATCTCTTCTTATGTCTATCTTTCTTTTCTCTTCTTATTTATACGGTAACTTTCTTTTCTCTCTTCTCAATTCTAACTTCCTTTTCTCTCTTTTTATTTCTAACTTTCTTTTCTCCCTTTTTTTCTATTTTTCTTTTCTCTCTTCTTATATCTATTTTACTCTCATCTCTTTCCTTCTTGCTATTTCGTTTTTCCTTCCTGCACTCGCTATTTTCTACATATTCATCATTAGTGATAAAAAATACTTTGTAGGCATTTTTTCTCTTAAATACGTATTTACATAACAGAATTTTGAGAGTCCAACATGGTTTTCGTATAATTAAAACCATGTAACGAACTCATGACTGTAAAGTTTCTAGAAACGCAGAGGGATTTCAGCTTCATCCTAAGGTAATGTACGAGACATCTTGGTCGGATGTAGATGTCTAAGGCAAAAGAGAATAATAGAGCAGTGAAATGTTGGAACCACAACTACAGCTCACATAATTCTGACCTTCCGCCAAGCCGAGGTCTTGCTATAGAGTTGCAATGTTGCCAAATGTCTTACTTTTTAAGTAAAAACGATTAATTCTAATTCCAGAAATATTAATTAATTTCATATATTAACTAACTTACCTTTTTAAGGAAGAAATTCAGATTACCGAATTGTCAGTAATTGGTTAAAGGAAATCGTCTCACACTGAGATCATGACAGTCCCAGGGATAAGAAAGAAGATTTTTATACTTTGATATTTTGGCCGACAGAAGAAAGCGACGTCATTATCATGCTTCAGCCTCCTCATTCTGAGATCTCTTACATTTCATTAAAACAATGGAAGAAGCATTTCAGGAACTTAACTAAAAGTTATTAATAGTAATACAATGAAAACCGTTTTGAATTTTGATTTAAGAAGGGACAAAGCAATAACACACTTTTAAAGAGGTACAGATTGAAATTTTTTCCACTAATGGACAAGAAATTCACAACCTTTCGAGGATTGGACTTATCTTCGTCTTCAAGTGAACGAATCGGAAAAGAAGGTTCTCCTAGTCGCTGGGATCGTTACAAGCAACTAAAAAGGATAAGTTAGCCAAGCATCATTAAACGAGATCGACAGTGAACAGTGTGACAATACAATGTGTGTAACGAGATGAACTTTCCTTAACCATACAATATACGCAAATACATCTTCTTATGCCCAATTTTTATACAAATAGAATTTTCTTTCGCCATTAATTTCTACATTCCCAGTCACCATACAACTCGCTACTATCATGTCAATAACAATCTCCAGCCATGATTCCTTTCGTTTTCCTGTTCTTTTCTTCTCAGTTGGATCCCACTTTGAACACTTCTTAGGTAATCTATTTGCAGCCATCTTTTTCACATGTATAAACGACTGTTGATTAATTCATACAAACTGTATCATACAATAAAATTTTTAAAGTTCATATTAATTTCTCTTTCTGTATTAATTTTTAATTCTATCCAGTTTAGAACATTGTGCTAACCTTCGTAAAGATAAAGATCCATTTCTGTAAACTGTAATTTTTATGTTAACTTTTCATTCATATTCCATGTTTCTGGACCTAAGTTATTAAACCTCTCACTGTTTTTTTTTTTTTTTTTTCAAATTTTCTAAATGTTATTTATATTGTGTAAACATAAATTTTTATTTTGTAAATATACACAAAAACACATAAATTCAAAATAAAAATAAATAACAATACAAATAGAATGAAATAATACATAAGTATGAAATGAGCATATGATAGCGCTTAATAATTTTAAGGACCGAATGATAGTGAATAATAGACTGAAAAAGAGCTACAAAAAACAATATGCAGAACTCTAACGGGTAAGTAACATCGAAGATTAACAAATTTATAAACTGTTTACGAAGCCTGTTACAAAGATAAATAATATGGTGAGACCATTTCATATTTTGGTCAGTAATGATACGTAGATATTTCACACATATGGCATTTTTCATTGGTGGACATTTACAACTTTCAGTATCTACACAATTTTAATTTTGTATTATTAGCTTATCTTTATTACATTTTTTTTTTAAATTCTGAATGCCGACAGCTGTTAATTAAAAGGAAATAAAGTTGATTTTGATTTACTTAATGAAAGAAAGTTGGAATCAAGCTATTTTGAACAATATTAATACCTATATTAGCATTTCTATATTCTTCTTGCCAATACAAATTATTGAAAATAACTACTGTGTCATCTGCATATGAATATATAGACCCATCCATTTTTACAATTACATGTTTAATAAATCATTAACATATAATAAAAACAAAATAGGTCCCAGAATTGTTTCTTTCGGTACACTAATACATAATTATTTTTGTATTTACTAATTTGAGCCATAATTTTGGTAATTTGTCTTCTATTGCTAAAATATGAGACTAATTTTAAACTATACTTCTTATCCAATTATACGCTACGTAATTTTATGAAAAGTAAATTATGATTGATAGTGTCGAAAATTGTCTGTAGAGTCAAGAAAATATCTAAATATTTATTTTCGGTATCTAACTTTTTAAATTATTCCAGTAACATTAAGCTTAATAAGAGCATCATCAGTATAAATTTTATTACGTAAACCAAACTGATTTTTACAGAATATTTTATGTTTTTCCAAACAATTTATTAACCAATTTTTTTTTTTTTAATTTTTAAATCTCCAGTGTCTGAGAAAACTGACATCAGCCAGTTTCCACAAACCTTTTTTGATAATTTATTGACAACTTACGGAACATCTGCTCGCTTGGAAAAAGAGACATCAGTATTTCTCCCATTACAATAATTCATACAGAAAAAAATCAAATCGACATAAACCAGTGTAAGTTGTCAATAAATTAGCAAAAAAGGTTTGTGGAAACTGATTTGTCACTTTTCCCAGGCACTGCAGAAGTGATGTAGAAAATATTAGAAGTAAGGATAGTCTATAGTTATTTAAATTATTTTTATCGCCATATTTGTATAATGGAATAATTACGGCATACTTCGAAACATATGGTTATAGTTATTTAAAGTTATTTAAATTATTTTTATCGCCATATTTGTATACTGGAATAATTACGGCATACTTCGAAACATATGGTTATAGTTATTTAAAGTTATTTAAATTATTTTTATCGCCATATTTGTATACTGGAATAATTACGGCATACTTCGAAACATATGGTTATAGTTATTTAAAGTTATTTAAATTATTTTTATCGCCATATTTGTATACTGGAATAATTACGGCATACTTCGAAACATATGGAACATACCTTACGCAAAAAAATTAATTTAAAACATGAACCAGGGTATTTGATATATATTTGATGATAACCTTGAAAGTATTATTCTTAATGCCATCTATGCCAGGATTACGGGCTTTAGTTTCTTTAAAAATATTGGTTTATTCGACGAAATTCCGCTACTGCAGATCGATTCTTAATCAATTATTCTTTATTGTATCAGAATCATTGCTTATTAGTAGACTTCGTGAAATTGCCACGAGAATCGCAAGGTTTACTGCGCACGTGGTATAGACTGAAAGAGAAGGGGGCGTGCAACGGATGGAGTATGCCTCTGATGTAAACACTGATCAGTATACTGCGGTTACAATAAAACCTGTACCCCCAATTCAAGAAATATGATGAAAGATCATTGAAGTACAAAATGTCTAAACATGTAAATACACAATTATTTTATAGTGAGATATATTAACTCTTAAAATTTAATGTAAGATACTCACATCATCCTTGAATATGTACATTGCAGTGGAGAGTTACGTACATTTTGAGCGACTGCAAATTAACCTCCTCCGATGGTCACTTACACAGTTTTTATTTTGGGAAAATGTACGTTCAACATCACACGATGTAATACGTACATATTTGAAGAACGGAAAATCACTACTTTTTAGTACACCAACTTCAGATGTCTTGTCGTGACCTGATAGTACATCATTTATAGTACGAAGTTGTGAATAGGCAGAATTTTTAGCAATAATGTTTCTCAACTTACATTTCATTTTTTCTGAAATTAGTGAATTGTTATTTTGGATAACGGTTTGTGATACTTTATTCACTACGTTAAGGGATTCTGAGAGTTGTAGTTTAGACTATTCTAACAGGATGATACTTTTGGACACGATTTTAAAACTGGAATCAATGAACAGAATATCTTCCAATAGCTATTCAGAAGGCAATAATTTTACAGATGCAACAGCGGAACTGTCTGTGCTATCCAATGCCTCAATTACCTCCATTATTTTGCCGTAATGTTCTGCATAATAATGAACAGCATCCAACCACGTTCCCCAACGGGTCAAGACTGGCTGCGGGAGTAAGGGTATTCCAGAGGCAATTATTTAGAACAGCAACACTCTCAGCGCAGTATGTTTGATGTAATTCTTGTTTTCACTGAACAAATGTTAAACTTTGACTATTCCAACCACAGTAATGCAAAAACAAGTGCTTACATAGGTATACATTATCTGTAGCTGCTCTATCTATTTGGAGCGGTCACAACTCTTAACATGAACTGCTTATACTACGAGACCGGGAGATCGCTCACCTCCTCTATACTACCGTACACCGGCAATCTGATTGCATCCTGCGTGTGGTAATTCAACGAAGTCTACTTATTAGACTCCACAGACATGACCCCCCCCCCCAAATTCAGTATTTTGCTACTAAAATAACTAAAACTTAGCTCATCACATCCCATTGTGCACACAAGGAAGAAGAGAGTTTTCTACTTGACTACGTCCTTATGGCCTCAGCTCGTAACATCTTCGGCTCAACATTCCCTTCACTTTCAGGACTTGTGAGAGCATAACTCACGTCAAATTCACTTTGATGCAATTGCTAAACACTGTTTACGATCAAACTGTAAACTTGCACGTGTAACTTGGCCGCACTATTTTCACTGCCATAATGACACTGTACTTAGACTGTTCCAGATATTTCCATTGTGCAATGTTCAGTTCCATGTTAATTGTCACAGCTCTTAGCTACTTGGCACCAACTTTTGCCTTCTCTGTCACATATCCTTTGTTCGATTTGAATTTCTGAAGTGCAAAATAACCTCAGAAGTAAGTTGTTAAATGTAGATGTATATGGAAATGTGTTTATGATAAGCGCATGGGAACGTGTATAAATTTCAACGTACACTTTCTCCCTCTTCTTGCTAACGTACCATGATGGATAACAATGCATGTATTTATATTCATATTGCGAATATTAACTTGAGGTAGGTGAAGTTAGCTAGATTTATAACTAAGTATGTAAATTTATTCACCACAATTTTATATTTTATTTTCCTATTTCTTAAAGAATCGTATTATGTGGGCAGAATTTTCTGAGAAATTAGTTCCAATAATG
This sequence comes from Periplaneta americana, assembly GCF_040183065.1. Classification (NCBI taxonomy): domain Eukaryota; kingdom Metazoa; phylum Arthropoda; class Insecta; order Blattodea; family Blattidae; genus Periplaneta; species Periplaneta americana. The sequence continues at coordinate 39,411,819 of NC_091123.1, forward strand.
TACGTTTATAAGCAGAGCGATTCGATGAAAAAGTAGTCATTATGGATACAATTTATTTCAAAATTAGAAGGCATAATATGAGTACCCAATTGCAGAAAATATCTACGTACGAACAACATAAGTACAGGGTGCGTCAGAAAGAACGGATGGATTTCACATGGCAAGAAAATTGTAAGGATTCGTCAAATCAAAAATTTATTGTTATCAACATATTCACCAATACATACAGTTTATTTATGGAAAACAACGTAATCCATATGATGTCCTTGGCTTTCAATACAGGCATCGAGGCTTTTTCTGAAGTTCGCCATCACTTTCACAGTCATAGCTGGTGGAAATGCCACGATTTCTTCACGAATCGCCGTCTTCAGTTCGTCCAGTATATGTGATCGATGTTTACAAACTTACGCCTTCAAATGGTCCCAAAGAAAGAACTCGCAGGGCGCGAGATCTTACCGTAGCCTCGGACAATCTCAGTGCACTAGCATGTTTGCGGGCTGATCTTTGAGGTGGCCGGAAAACCTAGTGTCTATCTCCACATTTGCAGGTGTACACGCGCTCCGTGTTCATTCCGGTGATTTCTTCTTTAATGTTGAACCTGTGATACGAAATGAAGCCACCCACCGCAAAATTGTATTCCGAGTTGGAATCCTAGCGTGACGTCCGATGTCGAAATGAGTCCTGAGTGGCGATCACAGTCTCTTCATTTTTCAAAAATATCTCTACAACGAAAGCACGTTGTACACCAGACCAACACCATGTTCTCAACTAAAACTGCATTTTCTGGCTGACCCAACAGTCGTGGTCCCCCTCACTATATCCCTCCCCTCGCTGCGTATCGATAGTTTGAAATCCATCCGTTCTTTCTGACGCACCCTTTATTAAAATTACATTTTATTTTGTGAGTAGGAATATTTGTGAAACGAGGCCGCTGCTCGAATGGAGAAAACCTGCGAACAAAATAAAATCGTTTTTAATCCTTAGTGAAGCGCGCGTCGGTCTTTTCGTCCATGCTCGCAGTAGCTTCTGTTCCTTCATCAAGTTGTAACGCTGTGTTGTTACTATTTTTTGTTGTGTTTTTTGTGAAGGTCGCGAAAGTACAGAGTCGGTCTTTTAGAAAGTCAGTTTAAGGGGATACGGAATTGCCTATCTTGACAATGTTAAATTATTCCTATATAAGGTATTTTTAATCGGAAATTATTAAAATCTAGACAGCTGAGTTTTTACAGCTCATGTGCACAATCCCTAAGTTGACTGTAAGCTTAAACAGTAGTTTTTGTTTGATTTATTACTGAGAAATATTTTTTTTTCTTCGATTTTCAGTAGACTTCTCTACGCTTCTAAAATTAAATAAAAAGCAAGAACATTATTTCAGTATATGTAAAACATCCAAATAAACAATTCCTTAAAATTTTAACTTTTTTTTATTATAAAGAAGCTAAGAAAAGGTTCCTTTTGTGGGAAAAAATAAATTTACGGATAATGAGCTTTAAAATAAGATATAGGTATTTACACATAGTACGCCCTCTCCTCAAGAAAATTAAAAATGAACATGGATATAATTTTAGTATAATCATATCTAATATAACATTTTAAAAAGGAAAAAATCAAAGAATAAATTGAAAAAATAAAAGAAAACAATTTTCCGACCAAAATCCACATTTTTTAAAAATGATCGTTAAGATTAAAAGCTATTATTATACTCTTTTTCATAAAATCTAAAAATTAAAATGGAAATAATTTTATACACAAATATGTGATATACCATTTTAAAGGGAGAAAACCAAATAATAAGTTAGAATAATAAAATGTATATCAACATTTTGACCTAAAACCAATTCCATTCCCTCTTCAAATCTTTTTCGCACTAGTGTCAAAAGTGCTTTTCGCACGCTACCATACAGTAGTGAATTATCAACACGATTCCTTAGCATGATCTGTATATTTACTCTATCAACCTTAACAGTTCTGTGTATGATTTTTTCTAACTATCCAACTTTGAAGGAAAATATGTTACATAAAAAGGAATTTTCAACCTCTAAAATAAATGTATGCAATGGGTATTTTTATGGACTGACATCCCTACTGTCATTACTGCCGATTGTCTGTTCAGGTGCTAGTCGTAGTCTCACGCTAGCCTAAGGGCTCCATGGCCTGTAATGGGGATGATTTTTATCTGTTGTGCAAATCTGACAATGCATGCAGTTTAAAGTTACAAAATGTTCTCATTACCATTCTTTGTAATTAACAAGATAGTTTATATGAGCATACACAACATTTTTCGCTTTTATTATCCATAACTGATGAATTTCCCGTTATATTTTAGCAGCGAACGTCAGAAAAATTTTAAGGTTAATACAAGCGGAATATAACAAATATACAGACTATATATTATTTTAATGTGCCGAAGTACATATGATATTTCCATGCAGATATTCTGCGTCATCATACGATGAAAGAGTAATGGAACGGAGAAAAATCCCGGCGCCGGAGAGAATTTTTCTCCGTTCCATTACTCTTTCATCGTATGATGACGCAGAATATCTGCATGGAAATATCATATGTACTTCGGTACATTACAATAATATATATGATATGCGTAAATCACTTCGTGATTTAAGACGGCGGTTATTCCGTCGGATCCCGGCCAACTAGTCACTCATATCGAGTGCACCTCAGCACATGTGTGGACTTCGGTCCTGCGTTCATAGACATCTATGACGTAGTGCAGAGGGCGGCCACTAGAGGGAACCCAAGAGTTGGAGCTTAATCTGAGACAATTCTAACCGGCGTCGGAGTTGTATCCGGTGTGGCTTAGTGGATAAAGCATCAGCACGTAGAGCTGAAAACCCGGGTTCAAATCCCGGCGCCGGAGAGAATTTTTCTCCGTTCCATTACTCTTTCATCGTATAAATATACAGAAGTTTTCATTAATCTCGATTGAGGTGTGAGAAAAGGGCCTATAAGATTAGTTTCAAAGTTCAAGGATGCAAAGTAATTCAGAGGATAAAGAATGAAATATCGGAAGGGTTATAAATATATCTATATCTACGTATGTGCGGGTGGCTGTGTCAAAACTTTTCTCAGCACAGAGTTCTGTAAGTTTCATGGCTCCAAGTCTCTGCAGCGTAAAGTTATAAAAGTTTTATTGTAACTCCTCAAAGGTCAATTTTCGATGTAAATTTTGTACGACAATTTTATTCTTTCTCAGTGTTTGCGATCTGTCAACAGTGAGAGATAAGGGACGTGATGAAGCAGCGTGCGGCTTTTATCTTATTGAATTAAAAGATTACTTTTACCAAAATATTACTGCACAGAAAAATATAGACTTACATAATTATATCCGGATCAAAATCTGAAGCAACTAAAGTTATTCCCGCATTTTCCAAACGAAATTTCAGCTGGCAATGTTAAGTTGTGTTTATTAACAAGATAGAGATACAAGCTCTTGAGTAAAGAGAAAATGAAGATTTGTAACAATAATAATAGTAATAATAATAATAATAATAATAATAATAATAATATTTATTTAATACTATACACTTGAGCTACATTAGGCATTGCAGCCAGAAAGAGCAGAAGCTCGTGCTCGGGCGCAGTTCAGATCACTTATACAAAATATATCACAAAATTACGAGAAGTTCATTGAGCACAATCACATTAATGAATGGTAAAATACATACAGCATGTAATAATAGGATCTATATACAAATATAAAATACAAAAGTACATGAATATTAGAGTATCAATTTTAACTCAATTAGCTTAAACAATTAAATAATTAATCTGATTTGTTTCTTAAATCTATGTGTGTTAAGTGTACTTAGCTCAGGGTAAGCTCTAATTAATGTATTATATATTTTGTGTCCAAAATTTCTGCTGTGTTTTAATCCAGCAGCTGTGTGGCATTTGGGAATATTTAGAAAGAAACTGTAGTTTTGTCTCGTATGGTATTCATGAGGATCAAATTTAAATTTATTGTGGTTTTTATGGAAGTAAATTAGCAATGTTTGTTTATAAATTTGTTCTAGTTTTGATACGCCAAATTCCTGAAAAATTAATTTTCTTGAGTAATCAAAAGGTTTATATAGACAAATTTTGATAATTTTTTTTGGAGCAGATTTAAAGGACGGAGAGTCGATTTTGCCATTCCTCCCCAACCTAAAATACCATACTGAATTATTGATTGAAACAGAGCTAAGTACACAGTACGCAGAATATAAACAGGTAAATAAGAGCGTAGAATGGAAAATTTGTGGATTGTTTTACGCAATCTGTTACACAGAAAGGAGATAATGCTTGTCCCATTTTAAATGTTGGTCAATAACAATGCCTAAATATTTAACTTGTGAGGATATACTCAAAGCGTTACATGAGCAAGTAGGTAGGTTACAATCATGTATATTTATACTTATATTATTATTTATTTGTAGTTGCTCAAGGCCATGTGATGTTAATGAAAATGGTATTAATTTTGTTTTAGAAACGTTCAAAGAAAGTAAGTGAGCATCCAGCCATTCTTTAATAATATTAATACCACTGTTAAGAATTTTGATAAGTTTCATTCCAACTCGAACCGCTAAATATAACCACAGTATCATCAGCATAAGAATACAGAGTACCAGAATATTTCTCAATGTCAATTTTAAGTAAATCGTTTATATATATATTAAAACCAAAACAGGACCTAAAATCGTCCCCTGAGGTACACCTATATAAATGTTACGTGATTTACTAAGGTGATCATTTATTTTAGTTGCTTGAGTTCTGTTACTTAAGTAAGATTTAAATAATTTTAAAGCAATTCCATTAATTCCTAATCTATCCATTTTATTCAAAAGTATACTGTGATTGACCGTATCGAAAGCTTTTTGTAAGTCTAGAAAAATTCCTAGACGTTTATTTCCTACATCTAATTGTTGAATTATTTTCGAGATAACTGCCATAATAGCATCATCAGTGCACAAATTTTTTCTGAAACCAAATTGATTATCATTTAGTAGTTTATTTTTTTTTATAAAAATGTTATTAACCGTGTTTTTATACATTTTTCAAATACCTTAGAGAGACTGGGTAATAGTGAAATGGGTCTGTAATTATTATGATTACTTTTGTCACCAGACTTGTGAATTAGTATCACCATGGCATGTTTTAGGGCTGAGGGAAATACACCTTGAGATATGCACAAATTAAATATAAAGGCAAGTGGTTTAGAAATAGCTTCGATAATAAATTTCAGGGTGATAAGATGATGTCCGTATTCTTCACGATATCATCTCTGCGTAAAAACAGAACACACCATTGTTCAATCTTAAAATTTGAACACAGTTTAAAATACGTGCAGAGTTTTATGGTAGGGAATAAGACAGTATTACCTTCTTGACCTCCAGATAATAGCAACATGTCCCAACAGCCACCGTTCCGTTCAATCTTTCAACAACTCTCTCTTCACTCCCGATAATCAATAATGAGTGACAGGCAAGGGATTGAACTCGTGGGGAATGCAGCTTCCTGCTAAACAAGACGTATCAGCAGACTGCTAATTAAATAATGCGACATGTCAATACGACCGACACAACAATACAAACGTGATACAACAATACGAATCTGGTGAAACAAGAAACTGGAAAAGATTCAAAAACGGGCTCTCAAGTGTTGTCGGAAAAATTCACCATTAAAATGGGACACACTCACGGACAGGAGAACGCGAATTCGATTATGCGCACTGTTCAAAACATACAGAGGTGAGCCTGGCTGGAGAGAAATAAAAAATAGGTTGCAGCCGCCAAATTACTCTTCAAGGAACGACCACTCATATAAATGGAGGGGAAGAAGACAGAGGACGGACACTGAAAAGTTTTCTTTTCTCAATCGTACTATCAGGGACTGGAATGCTTTACCTGCAGACTTACTAAAGGCTTTACCAACAACCAAAAACGTATTTAAAAATAGGCTTAAGGACTCTACTAATAGACGATAATTATACACAGTATGTAAAGGATGTAAATGATATTTTGTTATTGAAGTGTTGTATCAGTGAAGAATTATGTTGTGTCAGTGAAGTGTGTTGTGTCAGTGAAACGTGTTCCTGTCAGGGAAGCTTTATAGTTTATAGTGGCAGTGCAAAGTATTTGAACAGTGAAATGTTTTTGAAGTGTTAGTGAAGTCAGGATAGAATCAGTGAAATGTGTCGTAGTTCCAGTGCAGTGAGTGAGTTGACAGCGAAATGAGCGTAATGTTGAAAGGTACTTGTGCAGATATGAACATATCATACTCGTGGGTTTTAGTTCGAACTTAGATTTAAGATACAAATTAGATTTATTTTAAATGTTATTTTAAGTGATCGTGCTTCATTTAATTTAGGATATTCCCTATTATTATTATTATTATTATTATTATTATTATTATTATTATTATTATTATTATTATTATTATTATTATTAATTATTGTTAGTATTAATTATTGGTATTATTAAGTGTATTTTTAATTAACAAGTTTATTATTGTCATTATTGAGTGTAATTAGTTATCACTACCACCGGGTATATACCCATTGCAGTGTGAATAAATACATACATACTTACATACAATACGACCGCAACAAAGCAATACCACCACAACGCAAGATGACAATACGGTCACAAGGCAAAAATACGACCGCATCACAAAAATACGGCCGCTATACAACACGACCGTGATGTAACCTACCGACTACCAGATGTTAGTGACTGTGAGGACAGAATAGTTAGAGCTTTTGAGAGGTTATTAAACGGCGAAATGGAGGACAGAATAGTGAGGAGGATGGAATTAGCGAGGAAGAAGAGTGCTAAAAGTGAGTGCAAGAAAGTCAGGGGTGGCAAAAGTGATAGAATAGAATTAGAGAAGAAAGTGTTAAGTGAAGGAGATAGTGTAAGAGTGTAGCAAGATAGACATACAAACAATGAATAAAAGAAACTTAAAGTGAAAGAACAGCTCAACAAATGTGAAGTGGAAGAGAGAGAAATTGTAAGTGTAATTAAGTGAATTAGATATTTCATGTTTTTCAATGTTGTGGGTTGGGAGTAGTATCAGGGGTACTATAACTGTAGGAGTATTATAGAAATAAATATGTGGAAACAGGTAATAAAAGAGGAAGTTTAGGAGTGAAGTGAAGAGAGAAAGTTAAATACGTAAATAAATAGAGGACAGAATAGTAGGGAAATAGTAAGTGATGTGTTGTAAAATAGAAAAATGGAAAATGTAAACAAATAATTTGGGAGAAATAGTTGGAAAATAAATGATTAACAGTGAATAAATTTGAGAATAGAGAATAAAATAAATAAATAATATAAATTATTAAGGAAGGGAGTATGCAATATTTTATAGGAAAGCGAGAAATGGAAGGGAGACAGTCTAGGTATGAGAAAGAGAATAGAATAGGATAGATAGGGAAGAATAGATAGCAATTCATTTAAAACAGAAGAATATGAAGTCATCAAGAAATACTTGGCAAGTGAATATATTAATAGAAAAGGTTGGTATATGTTAAAGGAATGGTAGATCGGAAAGCAGAAATGTGATGATCCACCATAACTATGAATTGTAAAGTTGGCTGACAAATAAATATATCATATCATATCATATCATATCATATCATATCATATCATATCATATCATATCATATCATATCATATCATATCATATCATATCATATCATATCACATCATATCATATCATATCATATCATATCATATCATATCATATCATATCATATCATATCATATCATATCATATCATATCATATCATATATCATGTCATATCATATCATATCATTTCATACATCATATCATATCATACATCATATCATATCATACATCATATATCATATCATATCATATCATATCATATCATATCATATCATATCATATCATATATCATATCATATCACATCATATCATATCATATCATATCATATCACATCATATCAATACGACCGCGATGCAACAATACGACCACGACACATCAATACGACTGCTTCGCAACAATACGAAAGCAATGTAATAATACGACCGCGACGCAACAATACGACCGCCAACGCAGAAATACGAAAGTAATATAAAAATACGACCGCATTCACATTCTAAAATAGGTAGGATCAAGCAGGACTAATATGACATAGTAAAAAAGTAGGGATAATTTGATACAGACATTAAAATGTACCCAAGACTCAGTTTGAAGATATTTTAAGGTTATTGTGATTAGCCAGAAAGGTTATTGTGATATTACGTTTACAATGAAAGAAATTGGCCAAATTGATGGATTTTCTAACTTAGAGTAATTTATTACCTCCCGAGGAATATTTAATAATTCCTCAGCTCTTAGGAATGTTTGAAGTGACATGTCGGCACCTACAAAACAGTATAAGTTTAAAAAATACTTAGACTTTTTTACTTATTTATCTAACAATTTTAGCTTAATAGTCATTCTCCTTTCTCCACCAGAGTATACAATACATCTTTTGTTATGAAACAATTTTTCATTTGGTGCTTGCGTATTAAGTTATTTTGGGTGATCAAGATAAATGGGAAAACCTAAATAAATAAATAAATTTTGATTTAATAATAATTCTTCTTAGTGCTAAAATTTAACAGAAGTTCGAAAATACATTCCTCATTATTTAAAAACGTAGTTTAACTCATTTTAGCAATACAAATTGTATGATAATATTTTCTACACAAAATAAATTCTTTGGACATACAATTTTCTAACTTTGGTAGTAGATGTTAAAGTTTCATTAAATTGTATAACTTTGTATAGTAAAAAGAGATAATCAGAAAAGCTGATTAATCTTTGTCAATTTTAATGTGATTTCAACCAAACTTTTACAGATGACACATAAAAGCATCTGTGTGTATTTCAGTAGCCTTACATTACTCTCCTGTATAATATGGCCAGTTTTATGGTAACTGTATCAGAATAGCCCTATAGGTGTATCAAAATAGCCAACACAGAAGGCTATTATAATACACTGTTTTTGTTTCAATTTTATTCACTATTGCAAACAATAAATACATTTAATTTCAAATCCTTCATATAATGTCTAAAATAGCACATGTCTTAATGTTTTTTTTTTTTCAAATTTTTATATTGTTTGATAGAAAAATTACAGCAAAAATTTCTTCTTCCTATCACAATAGCCCTACTGAATTTCTTTCTTCGTTGCAGGTAGTTTCATAGCGAAACTGAAGTCACTAATTCTTCCATGAAGTAAATATCGTTGTTTTAGTTTGATGATTTAGCGACTGAATCTCAATGCTGACCGATCAGGCATTTCCAGTATCGAGGAGACATGACAATTCTAACTTTCTCCTAGTGTATTCACGGTGTGCATACGGGGAAATTTTACCTCGAACTATTCTACCGAGGAAAACAACTAGAACTTCAACGAGGATTGTAGGATGAAACGATCCACCTCAAAGATATGTATTCAACACGGCACCACCATGTCGGCACGTTCGGTGGTGAGGAGAAACTGTTGAAACATTAATTACGTTAACTTACAGCTTGCGCTTCAATGTCACACTTCAGTTCAAAATCTTCCTTGTTAGTAAACTCAAACACAGAGTGGAATGAGATGAAATCTGGTAAACTGAATGAATAAAAATAAAGAGTTGTAGAGTAAATTAAAGATAAATGAACTGTGAAAAAATAATGTATAAGGTATATGTGCCAAATAAGGCCCACTTAATGTATCAATATCTATTGTATTGTTACTGAAAGAGATAAAATTCTGAAAATTGTACTAAAACATACTTCAGGGTGAGAAGCAAAGAAAACGTGGTCTTATATTTTGAGTTATTGAAAAACTTGTCTATAATAGTGCAATATTTAAAATGTGAGTAATGGGCACATTCGTTCGTTCCAAATAAGGCCCATTGTCAGTCCCAAATAAGGCCCATGTATAAATAAATAGTGATTACGAAAGAAAATAGAAATCAATTAAATTACAATAATTGAATTTAAACGAAATTAACTACAATAATAATATTCAAAGTTAACTAGACGAAAACACATTCTGAACAAAGCAAATTGATATTTTGTCCTTAGTCTAAAGAACACACTCTGAGTAAACAGAAAAACTGTTCTTAGGCTGAGATCACATTCTGGGCAAAAGAAACTGAATATTTTCACTGTTGTCTGAAGATAACACTCTGCACAGAGAGAACTGGTATATTGTCCTAAGTTTAAGAGACATTCTGGGAAGACAAAATATTTTGTCCTTAGCCTAAAGATTACACTCTGCAAAAAGAAAAGTTGTATTGTGTCTTTCATTTAAATATTACAGTGTGGATAAAGAAGACTGGGTATTTTGTCCTTAGCCGTAAGTCAATTATTATGCTACAAATAATTAATTAAATTACGAATTTAGAATAATTATCGTGGCTTTGATAATTATCTTCACAATTTTCTCATAAATAAATTACTGTAGTTAGAGAATGTCTTTATGAGGCTCAAAATAAGAAAAACCTTGAAAAATATTCATGTTCCAAATAAGGCCCATGGGCCTTGTTTAGCTCATCTATAGAGGGCCTTATTTGAAGTTCCCTGTAAATCCACATTTTCATTCGTAGGTTTACTAAGGGATAAATAAATACACATTAAGTGGAAAATAGCAATAAAGTATCTTATTCTACTAATCATATGCTTTGAGATAACATATGCCATGTTCATTTATGTTCAGTTATAAAAAAATGCACAAGGTTTATTAAAATACCTCGAAATAGTAGCGACAACAGCTTCAGACGTTGTTCACTGCTCAACTAAACAAACATGATGAAATCGTTCACTTAAATTGTTGCAGTCTTTAGTCTAGCCGTTAGACGCCAGGAACTGTCAGAAACATTAAGAATCTTGTGGAAATTGTAATGTTATCTTAATAAAATGACAGATGGGCCTTATTTAGAACCGGGCCTTATTTGGGTCATGTACCTTAGATTCTATCAATACTTTTTCACAGTATAAAATGTCCGATTTAAAACCTATCGATGAGATACTTTTAACTATTTGCAGCCGTGCTGTCGGTTCTGGTCATGCGGCACACGAGGTACCGCAAAAGAATCTCACGCGGAGCTACTTAAGGCTGGTTCACAATAAACCGGAAACGAGAATCGGAACGAAAACGAAAACGGTAAAATTGTTAAAATGTATACTTTTAAATCTGAGCATTCACAATTAACGAAAAGCTTCCCGGAGCCTGAGATCGGGAACGGAGAGTTGGCCAAGTTTCAACTTTGGCGTTCACGTTTCCGATCACAGCCTACTAGATTCATTCTATTGCCATCTAAAAGCTATTTTGTCGTCGTATATTTTGTAGCAAGAAGACCGTGACATAATCTATGCATTATTTTGTTCTGTGCTGTGCATCATGGAGCAAGTTTTATTTCATGAGATTCTAATATTGAAATCCTCACGTTTACGATAAGCGGCGCGCCTCGTATAAAGATGAGAAAATGAAGGAGAATATGTGGCTTTCAATAGCTGTGTCTTTGAACACCGATCGGAAGCGAATCATATTTTAATTACTATATTGATTGTATTACACACTACATATTCACGCGTCAATTCAATAACTACTGTTGTGTTCGTTTTTGTTCTATTACAAACGATTCTTCTCTAATTATTTTAAGTTATGGTAGACTTAAAATAGGTTGTGATAATAAAGATGCATGGGCATATTTATAGTACCGTACCTAATGAAATGTTTCAGTTGAAATTTCGAAGTTGGTTAACCTGTGTTTATGTAGGCTGCCTTGTACTCATGAGAGAACGTCATTGGTCAATTATACACAAACAACATCAGAACGCGTAATATCGACTTCACATATCGTTACTGACATACATATCGATATGCATAGTCGTCTACGTTCTCGGTTTATTGTAAATAAAAAATTTTCATATTCACGTCCTCTGCTTCTCGTTTTCATTCTGGTTCTCGTTCCCGGTTTATTGTGAACCAGCCTTTACTATCACTAAGGCTGGGCGCACACTTATCTAGCACTAGTTACATAAATTACTATTATTCAACATAAAGTTAAGATCCTAATTCAATTTTCAACATACAGTTAAAATTCTAATTTCATTATCAATTAATTAATTCTGTATTATCAGTTCGTCTATTATATTTTTTGTGGTCAAAATATCGTGTCATTTATTCTTCTTTGCCTAAAAATTAACGACATACGATTTCTTATTTTCCACCACATCTTTATATTTGTAAGCAAATTCTTCAATGAAGGCGTACACCTTCATTTGTGGTATGGTTTTTTTTTTTTATCAGGTTTGAAACGAACTGTAGCCAGCAAAGGATGAACAATTTTCGAACTTTCCACTGCTACATTATATGATGACGTCGAACATCATGTTTACAGTATTGATTTTTACCTACATTTGACTTTGTTAAGGGATAGATAAGCATTGCCTCTGAATACGAATATGACACTTTGAATGATTAAACTTTTCAATATAGATTCTTTACAGGATAGGCTGTCTCTCGTAGTAACATGGAATTCTGTGAAAGAAATTATAGTTCAAACACTGATACTGCATGAAGTACGGTAGTGATCAATAATAGGGGGGAAAAAAAACAGAAAATTGTTTGTGCGTCCCTAACCATGTTTATTGATTACAAAAAATCAATAGGTCTGTACAAAAATATAAATAACTTGCACTTAGTATAATACTAACCAAAAAATTTGAGATAGGCCTATATTTTCTTTCGAGTGGAAACCCAGATAGATGTATCTATTTTTTAAATCTCTGTGAAGTTATATCCAATCTTCTTTTAGTCGCCAATAATGTAGAAAGTCAAATCTGATTTTTTTTCCCGTAGAATAACAATATTTTCGTCTCGTGACGAGAATATTGTACGAAATGGAAATATAAAAATTGGAAATTTATCTTTTGAAGAGGTGGAGAAGTTCAAATATATTGGAGCAACAGTAAAAAATATAAATGATACTCGGGAGGAAATTAAACACAGAATAAATATGGGAAATGCCTGTTATTATTCGGTTGAGAAGCTTTTATCATTCAGTGTGCTGTCAAAAAATCTGAAAGTTAGAATTTATAAAACAGTTATATTACCGGTTGTTCTGTATGGTTGTGAAACTTGGACTCTCACTCTGAGAGAGGAATATAGGTTAAGGATGTTTGAGAATAAGGTGCTTAAGAAAATATTTGGGGCTAAGAGGTATAAAGTTACAGGAGAATGGAGAAAGATACACAACACAGAACTGCACGCATTGTATTCTTCACCCGACATAATTAGGAACATTAAATCCAGACGTTTGATATGGGCAGGGCATGTAGCACGTATGGGCGAATCAGAAATGCATATAGAGTGTTAGTTGGAAGACCGGAGGGGAAAAGACCTTTAGGGGAGGCCGAGACGTAGATGGGAAGATAATATTAAAATGGATTTGAGGGAGGTGGGATATGATGATAGAGAATGGATTAATCTTGCTCAGGATAGGGACCTATGGCGGGCTTAAAAGCCAGTAAGTAAGTAAGTAAGTAAGTAAGTAAGTAAGTAAGTAAGTAAGTAAGAATAACATTAATAAACATTTATAACGTTTAATCGTGATAATGCTATTACTGTAATAATATTTAATTACAATTATTATTATTATTATTACTTTTATTATTATTATTATTATTATCCTTATCATCATCATCATCATTAGGCCTATGTCCCTATAACCTAACCGATACGTATAGCCTCGAAACTTTTCCTAGCATTTTCATTCTGTTCTTGCACACTGACTTAATGAAACCTAACCTAAAAAAAACTCTTCTTATAATGAGAATAATTCTTAATGCATTCACATTTTCAATTAGCCAGTAGACCGTAAACTGAGAGCTTCTCCGACTGTCTGAAGACGCTGAGGCGCTCGTGAACTTTTTCCTCGTGAAATTCGTCTCTCATTGTCACTAAAGCCACAAGCGGAAACTCATTCATTGTTTACGACAGCTGAGAATTCTAACGCATCGCTGCTTCAAGCTAGAGACGGGAGGGAATTAAGAGCGGAGGCCAGGTACATGAAGAGATTTAAGAAGACGGAAGTCAGAAAATGAAGTGAAGTAAACGAGTATACGAGTAAACACGGCCTGGAATTGACCCGAGCAAAACCCTAGTAACTAGCAGGAGCAGAAAACATCTCGTGAATATAAAGTCGCTGCGCCGAACTGACTTCATTTTACACTATACACTAACTCACGTGGGTGATTCCTAAGTTTATGTCTGCTTCATGGATTTCTTGCCAGAGACATATTTAGAGCACAATTCGCGAGGGAAATTCTTGTACTATATAAATGTGCAAATATGCACGTACCCTTTGTCAATTAAGGATTAATTCAGAGATAAAAGAAAGCATTTCATTACGGTATACCTCATTCTTGAATCTCTAAGTTCACCACCGGATATTGTTGTTGTTTGATCAACTGTCAGAAGACAGGTGTGA